>NC_056748.1:671583942-671631442 GCF_019279795.1 Protopterus annectens | reverse complement strand
TTGCACTTAGTTTCCATATTTTCAAAATGGATAGCATAAAAAACTACATTGTATGGGGAATTCTTGTTTTCTTCATAATTAACATATTCGAGAATTTAAGAATGACTATTATTGTTGCCAAACCAGCTATCAGTATTAGTCTTTTCTTTGTTATTGGAAGGCTATTGTCACTTACTGCAGAGCCCTACATTTTAGGGAGTAATAAAGATGAAGGGAGTTTTGACCAAGGAAACTGGAGTTGGAAAAAAATAATATTTTAAAGAGACTGTATTTATAAAACTCATAATTTTTCTCTATATGAACAGAATTCATTATCTTCCACCATGCAGAAAATTGTATTTGCCAGATTAAATTTAGGATTATTAAAAATATAACCCAGATGCTTATTCCATTTATAGTTGTTTATGTAAATTTAAGCAAATGATAGCAGTTCTAGGTCTTTGAGACTGTATCAAAATGAATAGCTTCCAGGAAATTCCAGGGCTGAAACCTCTCCAAAAACTTTGTATAATTATCTTGATCTTATTTCATCAGTGGAAATCAGGAGGAAACAACATAGTTTGAAAAAATATACATCCATATAAGGTAAGTATACTTTCATCCTAAAAGATAGTTATCTTTGTAGCAAAAAGAGTTATACATATTTTTCATACCTTTGAAAGTCTGCATTAATTGGGCAACAGCAACATGAAAGGCCTGATGTGAAACACTGCAACCTAAAAATGTGACTAGGTGAACTAAACTCAGACTTCAGTCACTGCCAGATTTTTATTAACAAACTTATTTTTGATTTAGAATAATGAATAGAAACTTGCAATGTTTTTGAATTTTGTTTAATAACTTTAATAAATTGGGAACTGAAGATTTACATTTTCAACAATCACCATCAAATCATTTGCATAGGCTAAGACTTTTAAAGGAAAGGAAAGAATTCTATTTTGAAAGAAGAGGGACAGACATCCGCTTATTTATAACTTTATACTTATCTAGTTTAGTTTTAAGATATATACCCTTTTCTACTGTATACATTTATTGCTTTTAGGACATTCCAGGAATTGTTTTTAATTTAAAATGTAATTATAACTAGGGAATACTAAATAAATTGAACAAAGCATTTCTATACAGAAAATGTAAAATAAACAGATTTCAGGATGCTTGTTATAGTAAACCCTTTAATGAGTTATAATTTAATAGGAGTGGCAGGACACAACACAATATAAATCTGGATGAGAAAGCTAGTTTTTCTTACTTTCTCTTCTGTATAATTGTGTGTGTGTGTGTGTGTGTGTGTGTGTGTGTGTACGCGTGTGTGTGATTTCTGTGAGTATTCTATAAATGGTACTAGTGTGCACCCAGACGAGTAAGGACATGAGGGCAAATTCTTGAATTCAGGAAGTGCTTACTCACATCCCTAATAGCGGAGTGCTCACAAAGATAAATGAAAGGTTGTTCTGGAAGGAATACCACAGGGATTTATGCTGTAGGATTGTGCAGGCTGAATAACATAGACAGAAATGGAGGACTTTATTATTCTCAATTCTTAGTATGATTCTAAGGTTTTTTTCATGCTTGTTTAAAGTTTTGTTTTCAGAAAGTTAATTAAACAAATCAAGTATGTGAGATATCATCTGATATTGTATACATTATATTTTATACCAGTACAAACTGTTCTGCCTTTACATAAAAATACAAGTAAATGGAAAAAAGATTTGATGGTAAGAGTTCTGAGAAACTACTCTAAAATGGATTTTTTTCTAGTTACACTAGACCATTACTAATGCTAACATGTAAAGCATGTTGAAACAACTAAAGTGATATCTACAAAATGAAAAAGGCATACATTTATAGTGAATTAAAATTTATTGTCAATATGGTATGAAAAAAATCTTAGGTAGCAACAGATACCTAAAACTGCTAAATACAAAAGCTAAACTTTAGTACAACAAATTAATCCTTTGTTAACACTTTTAGTATTTTTTTCTGTATTTTTTTTTTAAATTGTCAACAGAACCTAAATCTATCCAGAAATTGTGAATACAAATTGTGTGATACATGCATTGCAGCAAAATTCAAAAAGTTTTTTTTCCCGGAAATTGTAAAATGTCATTTAATCCTTCATATGAAAAATTATACCTATTGAATCAAACTTATAGTTTGATAAAACATATACGCTGAAAGTTATGATTCATAATACTGAAAATGCTGAATGACACACTGATATTTCTCCTTCAGGAATAATAGGTAATAAATTTTGCACATGTTAACATGTTGCTTAAAGTAACAGGACAGATAACTTCTGGACATTTCTAAGAACAAAAAAAAAAATGTTCTAATATCCCAAAGTGTGATTTTACATTAATCAGTAGCAATCACTATTATATGATTGTAGAAATTTATTTTTCCCCGAGACATATACAGCTAAAAAAAGAAGAAAGAAACTCAAAACAAAATGTAAGCAGATAATTCATGTCTAATATAAAAATATGAGACAAAACAATCATCAATTTTCTTCCACTCTCTCTTTACATATATATATATATATATATATATATATATATATATATATATATATATATATATATAGCTTTACTATTGTTTGTGCGAACGACATTCTCTCGGCTGCAATGTGCCGAAAAACAGAATGTCGAACGCACAAGCAGTTTTGCACCAGATAGTCGACTCCACATATGCGAATGCACAACTGCAAAGGAGCGGGGATGTAAACTGGTTTTGAGTTTTGTTAAAATTGAAGTGTTGGCTGACTAATGTTTTGGCCTGATCTGAATTTGATTAGTTTGATTCAAAGAAAGTCATTCATGTGTGATGATTTCTGTACCATTCATTCATACTACTGTCATTAGTAAATAACAGAGTAATAGTTTCTATTGCAATGCTTTTTTTTAATTGTCAATAGTGATTTTGAAGTGACTTTGGTTTCAATCAAATTCTATTTCATTTAGTTAATCTTGGCCAATTTCATATTTCAGGAACTTTACAGTACATGAGTAACATCATGTAACCATTAGTTTCTGTGTCCAGAGCATGCTACCTTCAGCAGGTTTTATTTTTTTCTTCACTCATTATACATTTTTTTAATATATGTGAAATAGCAGCATCAGTTGTATATACTAAAGGGTCTTCTACCAAATGTTTCACTGGGAAGTAAAACAAAACTGCTTTGTTTTTGCATATGTGCAGACAAAGACCTGTCTGGGTTTATCAACAATGCTTTCAAGACTTTGGTACAATAATTAAACAAAGCTCTAGCTGTGCATTGATTCAGTCTTCTCCTGCTCCAAATCAACTAAAAAACCGATGGCATGTAATTTAGTAATTTAGAAAGTTGACAGAATGCAACCTTATCAAGCACTTATCAGACTTGATCATTAAAAAATAATCTAATGAGACAGAAGTGTATTGGTGACATGTTACAAAGGATTTAGCTGTGAATGGTGGTAGATTATTTTTCTGCACTCAGTACATAAACACTTTTCGCATTTCATCTGTCAGAGCTATCTCTGTATAATGGTATTCTCTTTGTCTTGGTGGCTACATTCAAGTGTTTCATCTTGAAAAGAATAAAAAAAAAACTTTCCAGAAACATTAATACAGTTATGAAGTTAACTCTTATTTTCATCTGTTCAGCATAGCAAGTTGAAATTAGTGATTATTTTTTAGTGTGTCATACCGCAAAGGCATGTTTAGCACAATATCACTGCAGCTCAAGATAAGAAGCAGCAAGCATGGTAATTAGTTATCCCTCCATCTGTAACAAAGTATTTTTATCCTCTGCATTTCTAAACTAATTTAAAACATAATAGTATTTTTCAAAACTCATCCTTATCGAACTGTTACTGAGAACTTATCATTTTACAACAAAATAAATATTAATATTGTGCAAACAAATAGTTCTGATTTTGATTTAAAACCAGTGCATTTAAAAAAAAGAGGACCAGGATGAAATGATACATCAAAATACTAGGGCTTAAGTCAGAACCATAGCTAGGGCAGTTAGTCACCTGGGTAGTTTTCAAAATGGGAATATCCTTCAAAGTAAGATCGAGAGGGAAAAAAAGAGAAAATAATTAACATTGAGGTCCAATGGGAAAAATGTCTTCTCAAAGTAAGCTGCTTGCAACAGCTGCTAGCACACACTAAGCTTCTACCTATAAACTATGAATGCAGCAGCTAGCACACACTAAGCTTCTACCTATAAACCATGAATGCAGAGTCAGTATACATTTATGACTCTATGATATATGGATTCATAAATCAAAGCTGGTACTGTACTCATGCCCCAGTGGTACTACTGATTAAACATTACACCCAGAGCAACACATTTCACTCTACCCTATTTACTGCTCTATCTTAAGTAAACTTTTAAAGCTAACTGACATATGATACTCTCTGTTACTGAGGAAGAAGATTCCAGAAGTGTGGCACTTAACTCATTACAGCCTTGAGGTATTTCTGTAGTTACTTCTTACTGATGCCGCTAGGCTTCAAATGCAGCTTACTCATATTTATATTAATAATTCTAAAACCATGCGCCACATACAAGTTATTAAAATACTTCATTTTGCAGTTTACACAGTCTCAGGCACAACTGTATTGACATTTGACCTCTATTTAGATCAGGTAAAGATACATTAATTGCTGTCCATAAAATATTTATTTATATTGCCATACATGTCATGTTTTTCTAAATAATTCACCAACCAAGTGACAGAGGCAAAACTGCTTAATCTCGTATGGAAACTGTCAGCTGGATGTACAGTATGCGTGTAATGAGTGGTTGTTGAAATACTGTAAGTTGTTTATGAAATATCACAAACTTAATAATTACTGTGTTTACTGTGGCTTATAAAATCCAGTTTAAAGCCCTAGAACATGAAGAAAAGTGCCACAATAAAATCATTTGTTCTTAAGAATTTGCCATTTATACTTCTTTAGTAAGACTTGTAGTTCCAGAGATTTGTTTGAAATGTGAGGACATAATTTGATTCTACCAAATATATTAGGTTCTGACCATTGGAAATTACAGTGTGAACTTCAAGATTATAATTGGAGGAATTAGTTAAGGACACAAAGCACATAGGCCAATATTTTCCAAATTTACTGCTGCAATCCCTAAAATCCCCCATGAAGAGGATCTTTTAGATAAATGGTATACAAAGCAAGCAAGCCAAAAAGGGCCACATCAGAACATTAATGGTGACTTATGTCTTTACTGACACTTGACATAGGATCCACAGAACCATATGAATAATGTGCTAATATGAAGACTGAGTCAGTAACTGGGAAGGAGAATTCTGAAACCAAGCAAATTCCATGCTTGAGAGCCCTATATAGAAGGCAACACAACAGTCAAGATGAGACCAAAGTAATGGATCATCACTGTAAGATGTTGAAGTAAATGCTTGATGGATAAAAAGTTCTTCCAAACAAAAACAGCATGACTAGACAATAGAAGGTCTTTCGTCCTTATGCATCGATCTGTTTTCAAAAACAACACTAGGAATGCAACGTGGCTCAAAATCAACAGTCTATCACCACTATATAGTTGGATTTAGAACGGGAGAGTTTGATTCCCAAAGAGTGGCACGAGCAGACATGGCCATTATATTAGACATATTACACCTCTAGCAATTATATTTATCTAATTTTGGAAGCCATGCAAATAGTTACCTAAATAATCCAGAGTATATAAGAAAGAGACATACTTGAGTATCTTGAGCACAGCAATACACTGAAAGCCTCTCCAAAACAAGAGCTCACCTAAAGAAAGCAGATGTGCAAACAGTAATGGATTCTTAGTTAATTCCATTACATGGACAAAAAGTGAACTACCCATCATGTACAGACTGAAAAGTAGTTGAGGAAAATATTCGAAGCCCCAGAGCAAAGCTGAGTTTGGCATACTACAACTTTATGGTCTAACATATCAAATACTAAAGCGATATCAACAAACCCAGGAGAGAGAAGAAGCACTTCCTTACGCCCCAGCAGAATAAGGCCTGATAGCTCCTCTGTCTGCACATAACTGGTCCATTCATTCGGCTATAGCATCAGCTGGGATACCAGGGTGAGAAGAGGGGTCTTTGACTCATTCATTCCAGTCTGAGAATCTCCAATCAACTCATCATGAATATTATTGAGTCAGCCAGCTTGCTGGTCCTATAGGGTGATCTAGCTACTCCCTGTCAGACTACCTCCTTCCATTGCAGTGGATCTTCTGAGCTCTGCTATATCTGGCCTCAGAGAGGAGACATGCCATCGCACTCTGAATTCCTCCTGGCATACTTTATGATTTGTTTGGCTTGCTTGCCTTAAGCTTCACATGGTGAGCACATAGTGCTCCTGGTAGATCTCACCCATGCACTGAGCCAGAGAATTCTTCCAACACCCCCCTGGGTGAATGAGCAAGCAACATCTCACTCACTCACTTCTCTCGTACCAGCTTTTACAGGTGCCTGAGGTGCTATCTAAACTCAAGTCACCTGACAGAATATCACTGCTGATCTCTGTTTATGAGAAGATTGTCTATAACCCTGTGGGTAAACTACTGCGGCATGAATCAGATTCAGAAGTTCTGTACATGTAATCAAGTTTATATACACAACTTTCACATTTGCCAATAAGCAGAAACAGAAATGTAACCAAAGTGTGGATATTTAAGACAATGGTGTCAACAAAGCCTTCTTCATGACAAATGGGGAGACACAACTATTCAAGAATGGAAGGTTACTTTGATAAATAATAGACATACCACATCAAGAGGTATGTGCAAACTACATAGGTAACTTTATTGGTCTAGGCTGCAGCTGATTGATTTCATGCTTGAAATAATGGAGACAAAGTCATAGTTATCTGGCATCTGAAACTCATATCAAGACCATGATAGAATCTCAGTCTTAATAAATGTGCATTCCACTGAGCTTATCGTGACAGAAGATGGTGTCCTATATGAGGTAATCTTTGTTGCAAAACATGAAAGCATAGTTAATTAATATTCTGCAGAAAATTTGCTATATTGGAGAATAAACACGGTTACTGAGCTTGCCCACTAACTAAAAGAGAAAAGGTGTCTAATGTGATGCAGATGAGCCCTATGTGAACACTAATGGTACTATTTAGAAAACCATTTATGCTCAGGCCATGCCCCATCTCCCTCATAGCAATGCACATGGCATTTAACCAGGGCTCAAAATGAACATGGTGGACAGGGTGCCATTGAAATGGTAAAAGCAGATCAAAAGATGACCTCACCAAGTTTAATGCTATTAGCTGTCAAAAAAAGCAATTACCACAAAATGAAATATAATCTAAATCAACTGAAATTGAAGTAATGAATATTTTCAAGAAGACAAAAAAAAATGAAGGACTAGAGACGGGATCTTTATAATAGGGAAGGAACAAATTACACAGAAATACATGATATTTGTAGGGAACAGCACATGCAGAATATATTCGGGGAAGAGGATAAGATTTAAGGGAGGGCATGCTTGAGCAAATTTATGTAACACTGAAGTGAATTATTAAAAAGAAAAATTACATATATGCAATGTATAATGCATAAAGATGACAAATGTTAATATGGTTTGTTTTCTATTAATGTATATGGTCCTATGTCTTAAGTGATAATTTAAAAAAGATGTTTAAAAAAGGCACCAGTCAGACAATAAACGAGAGAGAGAGATTACATTACAGCGTTATTACAAGCTGCAAACAGAAATCATCCAGTCTGCCAGTAATGCATACTGAAATGAACCGGTGAAGGGAAGGAGTAAATGTATCAGCTATTGTAACATTTAAATTCCCACATTCTCCTAGTTCAGCATTAAATGGGTTATAACTAAAGTCACTGAGAACCAAATGGGGTGGTAACCAGACCAAAAATTTAGTTCCTCCATCACCACGTAGGCTGAAACACCAAGTTAGAAAACCAAGTCAGTTGTGATACTGAAACTCTAGGCTACAGGAGAAATACAAAAGGAAACCTCAACCCCTTATTAATACTGAGAAAACCACTGACTAGAGACAAAAATTCATCACCAGCCCAGAAAATGAAATCTTGCCACAGATAAGGCCTCAACTGTGAACCAATAAGGATTTTAGAAGGCTGACATAATGTTTAAGATGTTTAGCTAACAAACACAAGGTACAGTGTTTGAGTCTCAACTTTCCATTAAAAGGAAATTAGCTAAACTTAAAATGACCTGCAAGGGCAACTAGCCTAGCATTTATCTATGAAGTTAGGAAACAACGTCCTAATACTCCTGCATGGTCAGTATATAAGGAGGAGGAGCCCACAACTTGCTCTTGCACATATGTTGGTAACTCTAGTTTTGTCCCAGTAAGTTGAAAGGATAAGTTGCATCAAAATGCAACCAAAACTGCTATAGTGTCCCCTGAACTTGCCAAGCCTAGGGTACTGTGTCAAAAGAAAACATGGTATGCTGGTGCTGCTGTGTAACGGTTGACATTTCTGTCCAGCCATGCCTCTATTATAATAACATGGTCAGCATTATGTAACATATCAGAAATAATGCCTGGCTTGTTGTAGATGGATATGGTATGGGAGTAAAAGGCTCATAACAATGCCAGTGGGAAGAAGATGCTTGATACTTGAGTGTTTGAACATCAGAAGCCATGGGTACAACAACCAGAACATAAATCCTGCCTATATAGTCCTTCCTTGTAGGATGTCACCTAGTCACAACATGAAATTATGTTTTGTTCACTGATAGGTCTTCCACATCAAAAACTATGAAAACTAAATAGGCAGGTTTGTTGTTCATGGTTTTAAGCTGCAGGTTACAAGTGACATGATTGAAATAATGGAATCAGTCTCCAAAAGGTTAGTTCCTCCATCACATCAAGAGATTGAAAAACTAAATATCTGGGCAACAGAGGAAATGTCATAAGCAGAACCCAGACACTCAAGATGAATCCACCTCATCCAGAATTGCTTCTACTTTTCCACATGCGTAATACAGTAGGTCATTGTGGTATAAAGGATAAAGACTTGGCAATGGCCTAGATGACGTACATTCTATTAGCAGCTCAGGTGCTTGATGGCACAGGCAGGGATGAAGTGCTTCCTGGGATGGAGGTATTCATGTCCCAGTGAGCACTCAATGCAGCTGTGCTGACACAGTCTTCTGGAAGTGCAGATGAGTCAACATGAAAGAAGCAGATGCAGGGAGGATGTAGGCATGCCTAACCAAGACGGAATATGTGGATGAGTGTTAATAATTCATCTTGATGGTAGCAATATCAGGAAGGTTTCAAAGTGCTGGTTCTTCTACAGATGTTGAAAAACTTGCTCATTGGCAATTGGTTGGCCATTGTGCCAACATTAAGTTGAGAAGGTGGCAGCATTGGAAGCAACACACATATGTATAAATCTTAAGGTAACCATGTTTTGTACAGAGCTGATGGGGTACATTTTTGTGATACTGTCTAGGGATTGTTTAATTTTCACTTAGCATCTTTTTTTTCTGGATTTGTTTGATTCAGACTACTTTAGATTACTGAGTAGTTATTCAAGAAAAATAAATAAATAAATAAATAAATAAAATAAAAAAACGCATAAATAAATTAAATTAAAAAAAAAATAAATAAAAATAAATAAAGAGATAAGCTTATCTATATTTTTACACAAGAGTTAGGGTGACCAGGGTCATATTCTAATGCTCATAGGTACATAGTTTAAGTATTAGACCAGCTGCCCTTATGGTCCGTTGTATGCCTAGTCAGTTTCATTTTTTGAGCTCAAAATAATCTCATTTGGTTAGAATTTGGCCTTACCCATCCCATGGTCGATGATTACATATTACCCTTAGTGAGAGTAACTGGAATCATACCACAGATAATTTGAGAGGACTCTTGCCTCAGATGAAGCATTGAGGAGCTGTATCTGTTCATTAGTAGCACAGGAAACAATCCTAGGGAAACTGTTCTGTTTCATATCCATAAAGGATTACACTTTAATATGGACAGGGATGACATGTTTTTTAATGTGGATGGGAAATCTGTTCCACAGCAGTTGTATCCTCTGCAAAATACACCTGGCCCTCCAAACCATTCTACTGATATAGCAGAAGTGCTTTAGATGCCTACATAAAGTATTTCTGATGGCTTTGACTTGCTGGTTTTCAATAAATCCATCAGTAATGGGTCATAGGCTGCTGTGTGCCAGACACAGGTTATATCTAAGCAGTCAGTATGTTACCGAGTGTAGTGATAGCGCTTTGTGTGCCTCAATTGCATAGGGTAAAAATTTATCCTGGAGATTTGGTCTAGTAACAGTAACACTCATTTGATCACAGGTATGACTTTTGTCTAGAAAAAGTTTGGGGGTTGGGGCAAGCTGCTCAGCTTGGCAGATTGGTGGATTTTTTTTTTTTTTGAATGGTCTTTTCCCCTTTGTATTTCCCCTTTCCTTTTCTGGGTCAGGCTATAAAGAGTCATGACTGTACGAGCACGCAGTCAGTAATGCTGATCTTGATTGATTAGCCGTGCTTTGTTAAGGGACCACAGAAGGTATACTACTTGGCTTGGGGGCAGACAAGCCATCAGCTGTGGGCTGTCTGTCACTCTGCCTGGTCAGAGGTTGTTTGCCATACTGAGGTCCCAGAAGTTTATTTATAACTGTTTTATGAATGAGTTATCTGATTGATGTTGAATTCACTTTTGGATAAAAGTAAATTTTGGCAGCAAATACATAAGGTGCAATGTCTCCATGCATTGCGTCTATTTTGCTTTGTACGTATGGGGTCTGGGGACAAATTTTATATACAGTTTTGCTCTTTTTCTAAGTTAGAAACAGAGGCATAGATGCAGGTAAACTATTTTCTGACCAAAGATGAGTCTGTTTCTTAAATTTCTTACTGATTAAACAAAATAAATAAAATGTTGATATTTATTTTTTTTTCAATGAATGCAACAGCTAAAGATCTCAAGTCTCATTTGGTCCTAGAAGAGAGTAAGAATAGCATGTCTGATGATAGTGAGTGATGTTCCCATGCCAGCCATTATATTTGATTTTAAATATTATGATGCATAACTTTAAGGTGGAACACAAAACTAGAAAACAGTTCAAAGTTAACAGGTGTCAAACAGAATTGAAAAATATTAAATAATATGTATCACTTGTCAATACCTCATTCACGAAATGCAATCTTACTGACAAGACCATAAGCTTTCCTACACAAAGACTGTGAAATAGAACAAGGTATATATGAAAGCTTAGTACTTTGCTACTAAAATCTGATTTCAAGACATCAAGTATTGCGGGATTTTATTTATTCATTTATTTCATGGCAGTCTGTCTGATGGTATAATGTCATAGCATCACGCCTGACCACTTCAATGCAGATGGTTTTATCTGGGATTAAATAATTATTATTCTTTAAAGATATATGGGAGCCGTAAAATATTTCTTCTAACTATAGTTATGTGAAGAAGAGGAACAGAAAGCGAATGACAATACTGTCATGAAAATTTGCAGTGTGTGATCTCTGGGGATGTAGAAGCATATAAAGTTAACTAAAATGGTCTAAGTATGCACTAAGAGGCTTGACATTTAAGCCGGGAGTAAACAGGTGACCACTGACATGATTCAGCCAGATAGAAAAGGTAGCAGACTGACAAACTGACTATGTGAAATTGTAATTTCCAATGCAAATGCAATTTAACTATCCACAATTCTAAAACACCTGAAATAAAATGATGTTAAAAGAAATGGAGTCAGAACGTTAAGCATGAATGGCACTATGTAATTTACTGCAGACAGGACTGTTAAGGCAAGCCAACTGGAATTCCTTGTAGCACAGTAATGAAAGTGTCACTGTGCTGCCTTCAGCACGTCTTTTATTAATTTCAAGAGTATTTATCCTGAGTGGAGATTTTCAGCAACTGCTCTGAATTCAGAGGCATTCTTCTTATTGGCTACTGACATTGTAGGTCCCTATCATGTCAGTGACTGTTCTTAAATAAGAAAATCTACTTTTTTCCAATGACAGCTATGGTTTTCTAATTTAATACAGAAACTCTTCGATCTCTTTCTGCACTTTCTCTACCATCAAAGCATTATCTTGTCATGCTGTAACTGAATTTGAGTTATCCAGTCCTTTTTTTTTTTTTTTTTTTTAGGGACAGGCCCTGGGTAGTAGTTTAGTAGTCCTGTAGCTCGGCTCCTTCCCTCTGGTCTGGATTTTGACTTTAGAAATACTGCAACTGCTGCTGAGGATGACATTTTTTTAGGGTCAGTGATGGTCCAGTTTTAAAAGACTTGGCTAGTCATGTAGCTCACACTGGTCACCAGAACTGGTTAGGCAAGTAAGCCATGCTCTGGATTTTGAATTAATCGTTCATGATGCAGCCAGCGAGTAAAAGGATAAATGTCACACGGTATGCAGCAGGAGCTGTGGTCAGTTGAAGCAGGGATTGGGAACAGACTGCCCGATTTCTTATTCTCACTGGTTTTACATATCAGTACAGGGCAGGAGATTAAAATGAGGGGTGAGCATTTCCTCACAGGTACACCTTTCAGGTACTGGATGGTAGTTGAAGGCTGTGTTACTGGATGCTTAGAAGTAATGCAGGATATGCTGTATATTTGACTGTTTTACAGTAGAAAATATTATTAAAATCCATAAAAAAAAATGTAAACTGAGGTGTGTATTTGGCTTTAATAAGTTTTCTTGTGATTCCCATACATAGAGGAGTCACAAAAAAGCAATAATGGTTGAAAAATATGTAGCGGAAAGGACTAAGTAATAGAATATGATTACGAGCTAGTAAGGTACAGCTTATGTGCTGGAAGTTTGCCCTTGGTCATACCTCTCAACTGGACAGAAATTGACAGAATGTCCCTGTTTCATCCAAATCCCTGTAATGAGCATTACAATCAGGAATAATGACAAATAAAAGAGGTTTACAATTGCTTTTGTTTAGGTCAATCTTGTTGATCAAAAGTTCTTGTGTATTAACTTTTAAGTGCTTTGGTGTAATATTTATAATTATTTGTAAATTATGATAATTTTATATAAAAAAAGTTGGAGTTGCATTAAATTAAAAATCATTGTCCATATATGTTGGCCTTCATCTCCCCTCCTTATTTTAGCTTTTCCGAGTATTACTGAGCAAAGATTTGATAAGAATGTCACTGACATTTACACTGTCTGCGGAATATGGCAGTGTGCCCTTGAATTTGGTGTCATGCTTTGCTATTCATTTGAGGTGTAGGTTCTAGAGTTATTCAGAAGGATGGTCAGTGGCAGTAATAGGCAATGTGAAGCTACAAGCCTTGGGTTGGGCGACCTGGGCAAGTGTTGCTAACCTAATGTTCTACCATATTGTAAATAGGAGAGTAATAATTTAATATTTCATCTGGCAGGCACACCATCCTTCTCAACGACTCCCCCCCCCCCCTGACTATCACCTTCTATCCCCAAATGATGCATATATTTCATTTTATAAAGTTAAGAAAATGGTTGTAATGGAGAATACTTCCGATCAATCTTGGGTAAGATGTTCAAAGAATACTTAGTTGTGAAACTTAAAACAGATGAAAGTTTCTACTGGGGAATTTAAATGAATACATTCAGCTGAATTTTCGAATGTGTCCAGCGAATTCAGTAGGATGCTGGAAAAGATTAAACTATTTGAAGAAAAACTAATAAATGTAAAGAAATGTAAACTGAATTGTGATGTGTACGACTTTAAAAATCAACAGATTTTTCATTGGCCAAAAGGCTCAAAGCATATGACGTCATCCTCTATGCCGAACTCCCAGCCAGCTGAACCAGATCCTTTGCCTACTAATGTACCTGTAAGATGTAGTGAAGCTATTCATGATTTGGACAGTTTTTCATCACCTAATAGTCCAAATGCTTCATCTACTAATAGTCTTAATGTTTCACCTATTAATGGTCTAAATCCCTTGAGAGCATCTGGTGTAGAAGGGAATAGAGCATCTATTAATGATGTTAAGGTAAAGACTTTGTATTGCCTGTGAAAATTCAAATACAACTTCTAATACAGATACAGGAGGCTCAGCAAAGAAGAAGCAAGACCAGGGAGAATACCTATCAACAAGAAAGGACATCAACAACCACACGAACACAGGTGGGACCTCAAATAGGTCAGCAATCTGTGAGAGTAGGCCCTGCCACACGGAGCAAGACCAACAACAAGTAAATTCTTTGGGCTCTAATGTACTTAACTTATCTACATATGATTTAAATATAGAGGAGCTTATAGTATTAGATAAAGGTTTAAAGTCTGTACCCTCAGCACAGAGCTCCATTAATGGTTTATTAAGAGAGTTAGAATTGTTTGCTCGTAAAGCTGAATTAAAGTTATTGTACAAAAATATGATGAACAGTGCCAATCAACCACTGGCAAGAACAAGTGTGTTTATTCCTAATAATCCACCCTTAGTGAAAGCCTTCTATGATATGTACAAAGAGGAAATATATAGTAGATATTTTAATGATGAGAGTGGAACATTTTTCAATCTCATTCAACAAGAAAGGCAAGCTTTATAGCATGCAAGTGCCAGTGATAACATCATTATTTAAAAGGCAGATAAGGGTGGTAAAATAGTCATTATGGACAGGGAACAATACTTTAATTGGATGTATGAGGTATTGTCTAACACTAATACCGTTAAAAATATTTGCCGAATGCAACTTAATAAAATTATTTATAAGGTGAAGACATATTTATATGATTTACTTATAGAATGCTCCATAACTCCAGATGTCTATTTATATATATCCAAACCCATAACTCCACTTATTTATGGACTACCAAAAATACATAAAAATTAGTAAGTGCCACCTTATGAGACCTATTGACACAAGCAACCAGTGGGTTATGGCAGCAATATCGAAGTATTTAGAAAATCAGTTGAACCATTTATTACAATATAGTCAGAGCGATATAAAAGATTCTAATGATTTTCTTAGGACTTTTTATAAATGGTTTGTCAAATACAATGATTTGAAGTAGATGTTTGTAACTTTAGATGTTAAATCCCTATTTACTGTCATACAAATAATATAGGAGTACAACATGTAAGAGAATTTTTAAGTAAGTATAGTGCATGCTCTGTAATGAAAAAAGAGATGATTTGTTCAATGCTAGACATGGTTTTACAGAATAATGTATTTGTATTTGATTGTCAGTTATATCAACAATTAGGGGTAGCCATGGGCACCCCTGTAGCCAATATGTATGCTAACCTCATTCTTGCTAATTGGGAAAAGCAGTGTGTACATGATGACTGTTCATCAGGGACTTTTAAAGAGTCAAGGTTAGCATATTATAAACATTTTGTTGATGAGACATTTATCATTTCATTAGATAATGAACAGTAATTGAAAGTGTTTCTTGAAGGTTTGAAACATACCACTGATTTCTTGAACTTTGATTTAAAATTCGCTGATATTAACATAGATTTTCTTGATATTACTTTATTGAAAAATGGAAGGGTGATGGATACCACCATTCATAAGAAAAATGTAAATATATCCAGGTTTCTACATTATACTAACATGTACTCTAGACATATGTTTGAAAGTGTTGTAATGAGCAAGTTTATTAGAGTCAGTAGGCTCAATACAAATTATGAGTTATTTGCATCTGAATTAAAGTCAGATGTAGGGAAGTAGTTAACTCTGTTAGGTATAGTACTAAATACAACAGACACACCTCAATGGTTAAATCTGTGATTACTAAAAATTGGCCCATATTAGCTTTCAATTTTGAGATAAGACAAGTAGGTGAGAGACCATCTTTTACCTTTAAGAAAGATAAAAATTTGAAACAGAAGTTGTGCTATAAGGCTCTAGTGCAAAAGAAGACCAGTGGCGAAAAAAATAACACCAGAGGTACTGTTCCATGTCTTAATTGTTTGTTCTGTAAAGATATTAATACAGAAACCTCCTTTTTACATCCCATTACTGGAAAAAATGTTTCTTTAATACTTTTGCTACATGCATTACTGAGAACATAGTAAATATTAGTAACTGTGTACTATGTGATGGTTTCTATATTGGTAAAACTAATCAGAAGTTAAAAGAATAGAGTCTCATTTATCAGAAATATGAAAGAAAATAGAAACCAGTGCATTAAGTAAACATATTATGATGTGTGGGGCTGATCATAGTTTTAAATTTAGAGTAATACAGAAAATAAATAATGGGAGTAGGGGAGGTGATCTTGTTACAAAAACAGAAGTTGCAGAACACAATTGGATTAATTACTTTAGGGCAGACATATTTCCAGCACTGAATACAAGAAATAGTATCAAACTATACTAAAATAAAGAGAGAATTTCTTTAATGTTTTACCTTTTATGTGTTTTTATGTGCATTTTATGTTTATACTGTGTTTTATGGTCTTGTATTTTAAAGGGCTATAACTTAGTATATTGTAATCAATTGTAATTTCATATATTAATAGATTGTAATTGGTCATGTGACTAATTTAATGTTGGCTGTTAATATAAATGCAGTGAATGTCTGTTGTAGCATTGATAAAGAGCTGGTGTGACTTGAAAGCTCTGCATTTTACATTCCTTACTTCTTAATAAATTTATGGATGCTTGAGTTCCTGCTTTTATTCCTTTTGGAGAATTTAAATAATTCTCTAGTAGTTGCCATAAATGCACATTGAGGTTTCAAAATGCTGTCTGGCAAGGAGCATGTACTTTTAAGTTTTAACACGAGGAGTGATGCTTGTAATGTGGTACCCTTCTCCCCAAGCACCAAAAGTAATATTCAGGAAACCTGAGCTTAGGAGGAGAGAGGTAGGCAAGTGCTCATTCTATAGGCCTAAGACCAGACAGGTTTTGAGAGTACAGGTAGCCTAGGGAATGGGACCACTCATTCTTCCTCATTGTACTTATTGCATGATGTTGAGCATGTCTTGTTGTAAGCAATGACTTGTGTAACTCAGTAGACTGGCACTGGTGTATAAAGGACTTGGTCTAACAGCAAAAATGCATGGAATTACTGCTTTAGAGAGGATTTTCAGGTAGTCTGTAAAGGATTCCTAGTGGAGGATGTCTGCTGCAAATAATGGGCATGATCAGCAAAGGGTGGATGAAGAGTGTAGGGGAGTTTCTGGGAACTTGGAAAAGTGAAGACTGCCTCTGGGCAGGTTGGTATTAATATTGTGTTTTCTGTTTTGCAGAAAGACAGACAAGGATGAGTTGAAGCACAGATGTGAGGATACTGCAATGCAGACAGAGTCATTCTCTGAGAATGGGTCAGGCAGCTACAGCCATCTCCAGAAGTGTCTTGAACATAGATCTTCGAGATAAAGGAAAGTGCAAGAACCAGAGGAGTCTCAAAATGACTGAGGTAGCTATAACATGTGGTAGTAGGACTTCCAGGAAGGAAAAGATGAAATGGAGGACATGCAGTGAGAGTTCAGCAGTGCCTCTGCTAGCTGCAGGTAAGGATTTTCATACTGTCACTGACTGTGGGGAGGTAATTCAGGGTCATTCAGCTGATGGCTATTTGTTTGCAGGTGTTAGCAGCAGAGAGTGTAAGACTGAATGAGCTGTTGGCAGTTACAGGTCAGGAGCAAGAGTCTTTCGGCTTGCTATCAAAGACTGTCAGCTGACAGAGTGAAGGATCTTTTAATGAGAGGGTGAGTGGGGTGGGACAAGCATTCCCTCAACTCCCATTTGATAAGCTTGGCTTATATGGAGTTGTTGTACAGCCATCCAGCTTAGAATGGTGTGCAGTCCTTCACGGTAGGAGGTACTGGAGTGTTCATCAGGGATCATATCCCATTAGCTGTGAAATAAATTTGGATGTGTAAATATGTAGACATATTTGACTTGATTGATGGAGGTGGTGTCTAGACGACTGCGATGTCAGAGTTTCCAGGTTGTCAGGATTTGACAGATGCACTGGAGGTAATAGGTAAGAAGAGGTCTACAAGTGTAGGGCTAAATTGTGGGGCAACTGGGTTTCTAGGTTTTGTTTGCTTGTTGGCAGATACATTGGAAAATTATTCCAGTGGTGACACATCCCATGTTATAATATTTCTTGACCATGAGGAAAGCCTAGAGATTAAAGTGAAATAATAAAGGGTTATGCCATGATCAGTGTGTTACAAAACTGAGGGGAGCTGACAAATCTCTGCATTGGAAAATCAGGCATGCTGATATATGTTCGGGTACCATGACAGACAGATCTGTGGTTCAGCCTACACTTAACCCCAAGAATTTACTGACAAAAAGAGAGGTATGTTGGGGATTTAATGAAGGGAGATGTTTTTTGGCTGGCTATGTTATTATTGTGAAGGACTACTCAGTGTGGTGAACATTTTGATTAAGAAAGGTTTGAGTGAGATATAATCACGCACACCACAGGAGAGTAGAATGCTGGAGATGCAGATTGGTCAAACAGGGAGGGAAAAAAAATTATTTGGAGCATAAGAGATGTTCTGTCCATTCAAGTAGTGGCCAGAATACTGGATAATTTACTCTCCTATCAGGATTTCTGAGGGTTATTCATACCACAAAGTGGTGCAGGACTTAATAACAAAGGGTTAGTCTTGTATTTGTCAATTTGTGGGTCGAAGGATGGAGTGAGTCAAGTGGGAATTTGACAGTGGGGAAGGTAGGGAAGACCTTGCACAGATTCTTTTACACTAAGAGATACCAAGTGGGAAGGAATACCCCCGTTTGGGCCCCTGTTTCATAGATCTCACTATTGGGTTTGGTTCCCAAGAAGCAGCAGATAGATACATTTCTCTTCAGTCATCCATTGTCATTCCTCAATGGTCTGCCTATAAATGACCATATTGAAAAAGGAAAAGCTAGGAGGCAACATGCATTGATGGATAATGCAGATTAGGTTATTTAGAAACTTAAGCATCCATGGATGTCCAAGTTTGACATTGAGCCACATTTTCATTTACGTCCAATTTAGAAACAAGACTGACCATTGTTAGGAGTGTATTTGAAGGCATATTTTAATTTGGAAAATGCAATGCCAGTGAACTTTGCAGTAGCCTGCACAGTGTTTGAAAATTTAAGCATGGAAATGCATAGATTTTGGCAGAAACAGACCCATAGACAAAGGTAATAACACTGTCTGGATGATTTTCCTATGATCACTGAAGGAGGGCAGGAATGCAGAGATGGAATCAGGCTCTTTCTTGACTTGTCTGCAGGGTTTTGTGTGTCTTTAGCTTCTAACAAACAGTTGGTATCAGCTAATATAATAAACATGTTGGGTTTGGTAGTAGATGCCAGCAGGTTATTTTTCCTACTTCTTCAAGATAAGTTGTTTAATTTTTTGTGGTTAAGATATATGGCTTTCTTGTGAATTTCAAAGTCAGGGTAAAAGAGATAATAGAGTTATTCAGCTTGCTGAATTTTACTTGTAAGGAGGTAGGGACAGGTAGGACAGTCAACATGCCATTTGCTACCTTGTTGCAGGTGTTGGGTATAAGCATCGCATGATAAGGGTGATTAAGCATGTCAAAGAAGACTTTAGCATTTGGAAGAGGTTTTTGATCCACTTCAGTGGTGTGTTACTGTGGCAAACAGAGTGAGTCTCTTTGGATGTCCTACAGTTGTACATGTATGCAAATGGGAGGCTAGTTATTGGGCTTATTTCCAAGGATAATGGCGTGTGTAATGTCTTGGCTGTATGACTGGCCAGCTGAGCGGAATAGGTATATCACCTTTCTAGATGTCTTGACAATTTCAGCTGCCATGATAATTCAGCAATGGGAGTTGTGTAACAGTAACGTATTTTTTCACTCTGGTAATATAAAAGTAATGCAAGTGCTGCTATAGAAGTCAACTAGGTCATGTATGGTGCAGTCTCTTTTGAAAACGTTGTTACTGTACAGCCTCAGAATAAAGTCGTCATTTTCTACAAAGCACATACCCAGAGACTTAAATGGCTTAGCTGATAGTCTATCATGTTTTCTGTCTACAGGTTTTGAACCTTGGCAAAGAAGAGGGACATCCATCTGCAGTACCAGATGTGGTTTAGAACATTGGCATTCTGTAGCAGAGTGATTAGGTGAGTAGACCTGGGCTGCTGCTACAAGAAAGACCTACAGTGCAGTAATATCATTTTTTCCCTTTAGTGGAGGATTTGCCAGTTCAGAACACAAAGTATTTTTCTGCATTGATGGGCGCTAAGTGAAGTGGTGAGGACAATATAGGTGTATTGTTTTGAGTGCAGCCACTAGAGTTTCAGACTTCTTGAACAACACAAAGTACTGGATAATTCTGAGAATGCTGAAGGCAAGAGAAAGGAACAGCAGTATGACTTTTGACAGGAGGTTCCTCTTAGGTAGGCATACATCTAGGTTGCTACTGAAAGGCATGCATGAGGAATCTGTTAATTACATATCTTATGCCATATGGGCCATGTTGTCTGCTCATCTGTATAAAGTAGCCTTTATGATCAGTTAACTTTATGTGGACACTGATTTAGTTGGATTTAGGTATAATTGAGCAAGCATTTGTGATCTGGTCTGGCAGATGGAAAGACAGTTCAGTCAGGCAATGGTTATCAATAACTCTTAAAAAGGAACACTGACGTGTTGCAGTGTCCAGTGATTTGAGCTAGGACATGAAGACAGGTGTTGTCCCTTAATGAGCAGGGTCTGTTTTTTTAGGTTCCTGATGGCAAGTCTGTTACAAGTTGAGGGCTGTTAGGAATGGAGTCAGCTTTTCTCAGTTTTTGATGAGGCTCAGGTAGATGCTAGTTACCTGTGTATTGTCTTGACTCATACAGGGGATGATGATTTTGGATGGATTCCCAAAATCTAGGCTGTAGACTTATATGGTTAGGGACCTTATGTTAATTCAGGGGAGATATCCATAAGTTGGTGTGGAGAGAGACAGTTAAAATAGGACTGATTGAGTCTACAAGGAAATTTGTAAATCATAGGGTGGCTAGGTAAACTTTGTCATTGGAGTTACCAAATCTTCATCATTGGGATTCTGTAAATAATAACTCTTTTTAGTTCAGGGAGGTTGGTGTACATGTTAAGCCAAATAAATCTTGACTTGTTGAATGTACACGTTTCTTTTTTCTGAAGGTTGTGGTGGTGTATTTGTAAGGTGAAGCAGGTCCCTTAGATTGGCAATGTCATGCAGGGAAAGGATGCAAAATAAACAGCTGTGGAAGGCATCCTGGTGGGCAGAGACTCTGAGTAGCTTCCCCCTGATAAGGAACAAGCTTCCTGTTTCCTTTATTTCCTGGGACAAACTGAATGTCTATGCCAATGGAGTGGGTATTCCTGGAATTGTGTAGTATCAGTAGTAGTGGGCTGGCTTGAGTTTGTGGCCTCCAAAGCTGACCTGGCCTATTATTCTGGCGTGACTGGTTTGTATTACACTCTCTGGTATGGTTTCAATTAAATTGGCTATTGCTTATTCAGTTGATTTTAATAGATGTTGCAGTTTATTTTCTTCAGTATTTTGCTGCATTGTTTATGCATTTCCTAAATTATGCAAAGTGCCCTGATTAGATATGAATTAATGGCAATCCTGGCTCACTACATCTTATCAAGCATCAGACAGACACACTACAAAGCGTACACTGTACTAAAAGTTGGCAGAAAGCACGGAAAATATAAGACATGGCTTGCATAAACATTTCCTTTTTCATCATCTGATCTTATCTAAATATTTGTATACTTCTTGATCTAGTACATGCAGTTAATATAAATATAAAAATCCACCATAGTGCTTTATTACAATGCTCATATGACTGTACTACAGAAGTCATTATATAATATTGGGATGCAAAATGAATACAAAGTCAATCAGAGTTACTCATTCATACAGAACTCTAATATAATCAGATTCAAGACCAAGCCTCACAGTAACAAATGATGAAAAATAAAAATAAGAGATTGTCATATGGAACAGAGGGATAAGGCTGTGAGCTGTGGCTCCTGTGGTACAGAGTTTGAGTCCCTCAGCCCCCCATTTGCTATTGTGTGAAACTGAGCAAGTCACTTAACCAGACATTGCTACCGGGTCACCACTAAAAGGGGACATGGGACTAACTAATTAATAGATGGGTATTACTATTATCATCAGCATCATCATTCAGTAAAATGCTTGACAACAAAATGGGTAGAAAACGCATACTGCCTACTGATCCTTCCTTATACAAATGTAAATATGCATTAAAAGCACTCATCATTGTTCTCCATCTTTCATTACATTTTCCTTCTGACTTTTAATTACATTTTAAAAGGTGTACTGTCAAACTTTACTGTGAGCACTTTCTCCACCACCACCACCACCACCACCACTGTGGGCGCAATCACCACTAGCATTGTGAACACTGTCCCTATAGTTTCCTCACTGAATTTTGGGTTACAGTTGGTTTGAATCATTTTAAAAATAAACTCTTTCTAAATGAAATCTGAACAGTATTTCCATTTTGTTCCCTAGGGGAAAAAAAAAACAAGAATCTATTCTAGTGAATACTAGCTCACGTACAATGTGTATAATCAGTGATCACAACTTCTCTAAATCCAAAAGTTAAAATGCTTTCTATTGCACAATAATGCCTTGGAATGTTGGAAGTTAAGGTAGCAGACTTATTTTCACCCATCATGGTTGATCCCTTGGGTTTTCTTTTTGGGATTAAACCTGAACATATGGAATGCACCTCACCTTCCTGAGCATTATTCCCATAATATGCTACTTATGGTTTCAATACGCATCTTGGTGAGATTGCTTTATGATGGATCTGCAGAAAAGCAGACTAACTACTACATTTTAATTGTGTACATCATTCTGTTTCTTGTCTCTCAGATAGGTTAAACCATCAGTATAACAAAACACTGACATAGATTTATTGATTATTAAAGGCATCAGCAAATATTGACAATGCAGCTTTAACAAGACCAAGTTAACTGTGACTGTGGAAGGAGTTTTGTGCTGCATTACTTGTGTAATGAAATATGGTAAAACAAGTCCTGCTGGCTGCAAAGCTGTGCTCAACCATGAACCAAGTAAAAATGAACAAAAATGTAGAACACAGCACCACAGCAAACCAATAAAAAGCAAATGGCAAAGAGCCGTATAAAACCCAAACAGACTTTTATTCGAACACAGGTGAGCGCTTTCGTGATAAAATCGCTTCTTCAGACCATACAAAAAACCAGCAACATCTCAGATATTTAAAATACAATCAATTAAATATCTACCAATAAAAAAACATGCAGATACAATAACCATAAAAAATTTAAAGGCACAGCTTTCTTTTAAGGGAGAAATCATAGAAGGCTATTGTCCTTATTAGCACAAACCTAGTTTATCTAGCACAGTGTGTGCGATTTGTTCTAAATTTTATATAGGAAAAACTAATAGGCGACTTATTTAACAAATTGGAGACCATTATTATTATGCTAATATGGGCCATAGTTATAGTTCCTTAGCTAAACACATTCTAGAGAAAGGGACTAACCATCGGTTCAAGTTTATGGCAGGAGAAGTAATTTATAAAAGTTTTAGGTTGGGTGGTATAACTAATATCACAGAAGTGAAAGAATTAAGATGGATTATCAAATTATCAGCACATAGATGTGCAGGCTTGAATGAATCAGTAACTCTTAAGCCTGTTCTGAAAGAAAGAAAGCTTTTTAAATAGGTATTTTGCTATGTGTGTCTTTATGGCAATAGCCTTCTATGGTTTCTGCCTTAAAAGAAAGCTGTGCCTTTAAAATTTTTTATGGCTATTGTATCTGCATGTTTTTATTGGTAGATATTTAATTGATTGTATTTTAAATATCTGAGATGTTGCTGTATTTTTGTATGGTCTAAAGAAGCGATTTCATCGTGAAAGCGCTCACCTGTGTTCGAATAAAATTCTGTTTGGATTTTATACCGCTCTTTGAAATTTGCTTTTTATTGGTTTGCTGTGGTGGTGTGTTCTACATTTTTGTTCATTTTACTGTGTAATGAAATGTTTACTTTTGTTGTTTGTGTAATGAATCATTGCACTGATAAAGAAATGGTCTGCTATTCAAATGTCTCCGTAGACTTTAGCATCAGAAATAATTACAGTACACTACATCACATTTTCAGTCACATTTCCTATCATTTTTTTATGAAGTACACCATCCAGATATATGGTCCTTTAAATGGAATATCATTTAATGAATGTGTTACAATATTTAACATTTACAAAAATGCCAAGTGAATGTATATACATTTTTCTCCACAAAAATGCAATTGTTTTGGACAACTGTGGAATTAAACAAATCAAACAAAGAAATGTTTAAAATGAAAAAAAAGTGGGATATATAAAGATGGGTTAGCATTTGTTGCATGGCATCATTAATGGTGACCCCTATCACCATGATTTGTATGTGTTGAAATCCTCCTTGTGTGGTCAATGTGAATGTTAGCCAATCAGGGCCTGCACTGCTGGCCCACTGATATGCATGTTCTTCCATGCTCTGTGTTGGTTGACAGTTCTGCTGCACCCTGTGGCATGAATTTATTTCTTGCCTCCACCGTGGCTCAGAGCATGATCAGACATATCCATGTCCTCATCTGAGATGGATGAACCTATTACACCTCCCCAAAAAAACACTGTCAAATTCTTCCAGCACTGAGGCCATCATTAATTCTTTGTGATCTGTAATGTAGTCAAGACCTTATAGCATTTTAGAGAACAGGCAAAACATATAACTTCATCAACCTATTGGAGAAAAAAAAAAACTTTCTCCAGCAGGGAGTTAGTGCACAGATAAAACATGGTTTAAAAAAAAATCTGTTACTTCACTACAGCATATGAAGCTGCCATGAAGTTCAGACAGACAAGAAGCAAATGGCTGCCATTTTTTAATGTTTTCTAAATGCTGCTTTGCTGTTACATGAGCATGACAAAAAAGTAAATAAAGAAAGAAATGAACAGATCTGCATTTATATATGTGTGTGCATGTGTGTGTCTTTGTGTGTGGGTAGAGGGATAAGTGTGTGTGTGTGTGTGTGTGTGTGTGTGTGTGTGTGCACATGTGAGCAAGAGAGAGAGACATTGCTAACCTCTGCAGTTCTTTAAACTACAACAGGCAGTCTATCAGCGTGCATTGTTTATACAATTAAAGGTAAGAAACTATAATCTAGCCTTATTGACTGACTGTAATCCTTAGTGATTTACCAGCAAATCAAACATTATCTGAGGGACAGAGTAAAACTATATTGCAAAATTTCTGTAAAATAAGAAAATGTTATGAGGCAGGATACAGTGCTTTATACCTGATCTACTGAAGTGAAACCCAGACATAGGCTTGCTGTTGGGAATGTCTTTATTAATTACAGAAATATTGGAAAAAATACAAAGAAACTGAATATGCAATGACAGTAAATGATATCAAAATAAAAACAGCCTCAGACTGTATGACATAAAAAGATCAGTCCACTCTGGTGCACTAGTACACCAAAAACCTGCTAGCCACATGTTCCCTAAACAGTACAGCTTTAAAACCCTCTCATACTCTGAAATTCTTTTTGGCATAGGAAAATAGGGGGAAAAATAAGGGGAAGGGATAAATTCCACTTCCCATTGGGCCCTAATGAAAGAAGGGAAGGATGGAGAGCATTACTCCCTCTGAAGTGAGTGGGGCTTATATAGCCCGAAGATGTCATCACAACGGCACCTCAATGTTGTGTAGACTGTATTGTTTTGCATGATTTATTATCTTTCATTTGATCACAATGGGACATCTGAGGTATATTCATTCAACAAAGTGGTTGTAACTGCTGGGCAAATGTGTGTGTTTGTGTGTGTGTGTGTGTGTGTGTGTGTGTGTGTGTGTGTGTGTGTGTGTGTGTGTTAAATACTTATATAATTAACATTTTGGGTATAAAATACTTCCTCTAACAACAATTACATAAGCTATAGCAAATTTGAAACATTATGTAGACAAACTATTTTACATCAAAAAATACATATAATTAAAAAATACAGTTTAGCAGATAACCCATTCTTTAAGTGAAAAAATATGCCCTCCAGTGTAGGCATTATCAAGGAAATAATACCTTTCCAGGGGTTGTAACAATTCTGGGTGGGCATTAATTCTCTGATAATGCCCAGCCTTGTCAGGAATAATTGTTGCATACCATAGAGTCTGCTGAAAATACAGGAACAATCTAATCATAAGGATGTAGCTAAATATCTTGATTGGAAGAAAGCCAAACAGAAAAAGAAGTAAAAATCTAAGGTTACAGGATGAGAATAGTTATTAACCATTACATGTGTAACACTAAACTGGCTACAGACTTGAAAAAAAACATTTACTACACTTTAAGAGGCAGTCATGGATTTACACAAATGAAAATCTTTAAAATTAATAATTACAACTGCAGTAATAATACTGCAGTTGTAATGGTACAGCAAAACAGAAAAGGGGCAACCTTTGACCTCATATTTCCATTATAATTGAACTATTAAACTTTGAAATCATGACATGCTATTTTTTTTCTTCTGGTGTCTCAGCAACTATATTATGAACCACTGCTTAAGCTGCTTTTGTGCTTTCACATTTGGAACATTGCTCAAGTATTACAACAGAACTAATGAACTCAAAGTGTTTAGAAAGTAAAATAAATGTTTTGTATAATACAACATATTTAGTAAAGGGGTATGATATTAATTGCACTTGGCAGAACACAGTATCTAAAACATGCTGGCTATGCCCTTGCCACTCCCACTCTAATATCACCCACCCCATCAAACCACTACCTTTCTTTCCGCCCCACTAACTACCTTGATTATAGCAAGGTTGGATGCTCATAAGCCTACTACTTATTATACAGCAGGAACTTCTTATTGTAACAATTGTATGTTATGTACTTCGCAGGTAAAGATTCTAGTTGTCTACTGATGTACCATGTTCTTCATCTGTAACTCTGTTTGTAATTGTTAATTGCTATGTTAATCAAATTGTTAATCTTTATGTAAATCCAATGTAACTACTGTCTGTATATTTTAACTGTGAAGCTTTTCTCCCCAGGCCTCCATTGAAAATGGACCTACTTCCAGTCGGACACTCCCTGCCAACAAATGTAAATAAATAAATAAATAAATCTAAGAAAACAGATTATAATCATTAGCTATCTCAATATTTTCCACCTACAGTACTATATTGCATGTAATCTTATTTAACTCTGCACTGAAACAATAAATATATCCAGAGTCTTTATACATGTTCAGAAATAGTAGACAAGGCATGGAAACACATGCTTACCTATTTTTATTGTGACAGGGATGTACATATCACTTTAATTGCCATTTGTTTATTGTGGCTGACACATGTATATCACTTTCTAATGATATTTTCTTTTCCTTTTTTGTGGTATAATGCAATTCATTTTGCCCATTTACTAATACCTTTATTAACTTGCAGGACACATGTTTATGGATACATTTAAAATTCAGCAGGAAGATTCGCTGTAAACATATTAGCAACTCATTCCCATTGTCCTTTTAATTGTGCAAACTGACGGTTTAGCCAGAAGAACTGATGAACCTCTTTCTGTTTCTATAGCAACAACTTAGTTGATGGAAGTCTCAGAAAAGAGGTTTACCAAATGAAAATCTTCCTTTTCAAAAGTGTGTCAGCTGAAAGGAAATCTTCCTTCAGTGGTTTTTATAATATAGGAAGATTTACACTTAGGAAAACGTAGTCTTTATTAATAGGAAAGGATTTTATACCATCATTTGCTTATTTCACTAAATAAAATGCTCAATGGTAAACATGTTTTCCTTCTGGTACTAAAAACAGTTACGTCTTCTAACAGTACAGATTTTAATATAGAAAAATATAGGAAATTCAAAATCCAGATAAGAGATTCAGGTTATTGTTATTAAAACATAAATGCTGCATATTAAGCATTATTTCATTTGTAGCTAATAAATACCCACAGACATACAACAACTGATTAGAAGGAGGATATATCACGAAATTCACTACAGTGTTACGGCTGCATCAGACACAATAATCATTTTCATTACCTGTATTAAAATCATCATGCCAGATAATGAAAAGCATTGTACTTGTCAAATGCAAATCAATGCCTTGTCTCTACTGCTATTATATACCAAGCATTAGGCATTTCTTTCTGTTATGTTAAAAAACATTTTACCTCAATAGAATGTATACTTTTAAACATTGTATAAATCTAACATTCTTATTATGTTTATCTCAGCAGCAACATCACACTTATTCAGTATTTTGTGCAACAATTTGCAAAAATATAATTTATAATAAAAGTTGTCTTCAGTTCCTAGTTAACATAAAGAAAGTGCAGCCAATGTTTCAGAGATATCTCAAATAAAAGACATAAAGACTTGTGAAGAATTAGGCTCTCCAGTGGCATAGAGGAATAAAGTTTTGACTACAGCTTGGGTGAGCTGGATTGGATTAGCATCAGGGAAGGAGGGGCATTCATTGATGGCAGACTCTAAAGTGGGGAGTTGCCCGTGGTTGCAGTCAGTGAGCGCACGAGGAGGGGGGTGGAGTGGGTGGGCATATAAAGGAAAACAAATACATGGATGCAAGATGGTTGAGCCTCCAGGACTGGTCCCAGTAATACCAGTGTACATCAGAGGAGATAGCTGGCAGACCCAGCTTGGAAGAGAAGCACTAGGCAGCTTATCCAGGAGGATGATGTTAAGGCCCCCCCCCAAAAAAAAAGACTAGTAAAGAAATAAGAAAGCAGTTAATGCACCAGCTATAGACACAAAAAATGAACAGCAAATAATGAAAGCATCAAAGGGTGAAAAGGTGAAGCCACATAACATCTGAAAAAGCTGTGTGTATTTTTTAGAGCCATTTGATTACTATTTGGCTTCAAATGTGATTATAGTAAGAGAAGTATAAAAAGCACCCCAATCAAAAAGTTACACAGCAGATTGTTCTCCACCATTGAAAAAGATAGCATGCAAGTGCTTTCTGGATGATCAATAAATTACATTACTTTAATGATCTTACAACATTTTTACAACTTTACAGTTATATGAAAACATTATAATTGCATTACCTTTAAAGGCAATTAAAGTAAAAAAAGTGCACTGTTTTTGCATTTGCTGCAGAAATGTATAAAGGTAAGTAATGGATAGCATGAGTGGTAACTTAAAACGCTAAGCATACCTTTCTCTAATATTTATTTACCTACTAGATGACTGATAGTTGATGTGGCTGCAACATTAGGTTTGCAACCTTTTTTTAGAGACATGCTGAAATAGAAAATACATGGATTGGAATAAAACCTGTTCAGAAGAATGTTAAGATTCTCCATATCTTTACACAGAGGTGGCACAGAGATGTTTCATGTGTGACAGACATGTGGTGTTGCACAAAAATGAATGACAATGTCATCTTTACATTGGGTAGCAAGGGTTTGCACTCACAAATAAAACAGGGATTCTAGAGTGTACCAGCTATTCAGTTGCAACCTGCTGAACATCTCTGGGCTGATTTCTTCTTGTGGTATAGGCTTTGATTCTTGGCCCCAGTTGCCCACTGTGTAGCTGTGAGGAAGTCACTTGACTTTACAGTACACCTGGGCTGATTTTTTAAAAAGGTACACATAGATCAGGGCTGTTCCCCACTTAACAAATACAAACAAACAAAATATTAAGCATTGGTACTGGAGACTTACATATAACAAAGTATATTTTTAATCAGGTTAAGAATGCGTTATATAAGGTATACTGCAACCTAATGCTGCAAAGATTCAATAATTCATGGAAAGTGTATTGTCGGATTTTATCGGTTCATAGGTAAGTTTTAAGCTAGTTACTCTTGAGGGCCATTTTAATCCTAGCTTGTTTCTTTTTCTTTGTGCTTGAAATAATCTAATTCATTTGGTTATGGACTGGCCTTACACATTCCATGGTTAATAATTATGTTATCCCTAATGAGAATAGCTGTAATCATGCCATAGATCATTTTTGGGGAACCCATACATGGGATAATGCATTTAGGAGTTGCTTCTGTCCATTAGTAGTACAGGAGGCAGTCCTGGGTTAAACTTTCTGTTTCTCATCGATAGTTCTAAGTTGTATTTGAACATGAACAGGGATGAAGTCTATCTTATGGCGATGGAGAGTCTGTTCCTCAACAGAAGTATCTTCTGAGAGGAATACCTGTCGCTCCAAACTGTTTTGTTGATGTTACGGAAGAGGTTTAGATCCCTAGACAGGTTATTTTTGATACCATTTGTCTTGCTGATGTGCAGTAAATCTATCAGTAGTCGGTCAGAGGATGCCGTGTATCCTCTTAGAAGTCTCTGATACCAAGCATAGTGACAGAGCTTTGAGTCGGTCCATGTAGGACACATTATATAGGCCTTGTATCTTTTTAGTAAGGTATCTCTGTGGGTGATCAAGTTGTTGCACATGTATATAGATACATGTCAAAGAAGTGGGCATGATATTTAATGACTGGCCTAATGAGGGCTGAGTGAAGGGGAACAGTGACAGCCCTAGATCTTAACACTATCTATTTGTTTATAAGCTGTGCAAAATAGAAAGGCTTTCTTACAACAATAGACACATATTAGTCAAAAGTTAGGTTACTGTCCATATAACTTCCTAAATCCCATACAAGTGGGGGAAGTCTTAAGGATGTACTGCCAGCGTGGTAGTTCCTTGGGGTAGACGGCTTCCCAAAGGATACAATAATCCATTTTTGGCATGTAGTTTCACTCCGTGACTTTGGCACTTGTTATTTATTTGGGGCAAACCTTCCTTCATGATCTCCAAGTCATTTGGGGATTCGATGACTGTTCCTAGCCTGCAGTAATATGCAAACATCGTCAGACAGAGCACTGTGGTATTGGCTTTTACTTCAGAGATGTAAATGTCAAAAAGAAGATATCCCAGTACAGAACTATGGGAGACTCCAGTGGTGACTGGTCTTTTTGTAGAGGTAACCTCCCCTATTTTGACTATTTGCATCCTATCTGTGAGCCAGCTGGCAATCCAGTGGGTGATTAAGGGGTTTATTCCCAGTTTATTTAGCATTTCTACTATGCCTGAGTATGGAATTGTGTCAAAATCTATTGCCAGATTGAGGTATGCTGTGTGTACCAGTTTGCCTTGAACCATTGTCCACCAGGTTGAGTAAGCACGATCTGCTCTTGATGAATCCAAACTGAGACAGGTCCAGTGTTTAGAGGTTCTCTATGACCTGACTGATTAATTCCATGGTAAGGCTTTCCATGGCTTTGTATATCAGGCTAGTCAGACTTATGGGTCTGCAATTGCCTGAATCTGTGGAAGGTCCTCCCTTATGCATGGGAATGACTGTAGCTGCTCTCCAATCATTAGGTACAAAACCTGTATGGAGGCTGAGACTGAAAAGTGTTGTTAGGGGTGTGGTTAAATTGTACTACATGTTACTTAGAATGCATTCAAGGTTATTGTCAACACCCATTTATTCAGTATTTTTACCTTTTGATTGGACTTTTAGGACTTGGTCTTGCATGACAGCTGGAGGCAAGCCAGTTTCAGATGTACCTTGATGGACAGATGGAGCGGAAATGGGGGTAAAGTTAAAGTCAGCTACTTTAGTAGGTTCACTATATTTTCAGCCTCAGTGTAGGTAACTTTGCTCATAATCAGATTGACGCATTGCTGCATTGTGCTTTTGAGATTATGGAAATAACTAAGAAATACCTTGTGACTGTGTTTGGCTTAGCCAGCTATTTTAGTCTCAGACTTGGCTTTGGTGGATTTCCTTAAGCTCCGGAGTTGTTTGTTTATCTCAGTGACAAGTTCTCTAACATTCTGGAAATTACACTTCTAATTTTTGGTCAAAATTCCTCTCCTTTTATTATAAAGTTTGTTGAACTTATGGTTCCACTGTATTAGCTTGTTTCTGGGATTTGCCACATACTTTTCCTTCAGGGTACAGCTGCATCTCTCCAGCTGTTTCCATGCTGGTATAGTGTAGTGGTGTACATTTTAGCATATTCAGTGGAGTTAACTGGGTCTGATGGGGATTTGAAGCTTGCCAATGTATCACTTAGAAGTAGAGAGTTTGTCTTAAAGAGATTTGCAAAGGTTCCTTAGCTGGAGGGGATCTCTGGTTTCAGTTTTATTTCTAAGGAGAGTGATGAAGATATACAAGGGATGGGGCAAGGTGCTCCCATGTTAGTAAGGACAAGATCCAAGATGTCATTCCCCTAGTGGATACACTGATTATTTGTTCCAGGGCATTTGTATTGGCAAAGTCCAGGAATCTGTGTTTGTGCACTAGTGGTGTTACAGGCTTCCCAGTCTATAGTTAGACAGTTTAGATCACCTAGGAAAATGGTATTGGTTTTAGGTAGGCATTGTGGCTTTCATTTGTAAGAGACCTTTCTGATGGTTACTTGCACATGAAGAAGCTGTAGTGCATCGTGCTACTTTATCATCCTTGATGTGCATCTCTTGTGGATATAAACTGAGACATCATTGACTTATTCCCCTCCTGAGCAGTAGCTGGTCTAAACATATAGAAGGTGTTATAGCCCTGCACAACCAGAGTCTTAGTCACTACACAGTCTTCCAGGTTGAGAAGTGGAGATTCTTGTTCAGGCTCTTAACATTGATCAGTAATACCTTCATGTTTTACTTTGCTTATTTCATTATGTCGGTAAGTTTATTGGGCTGGCATTACCTAAAAAAAGGCACTATGGGGTGGACAATGTGTTTGCAATAATTAAAACACTAGGGGGCAGATGATGGCCATTCTTGGAGAAGCAGTAAGATCTGCCATTTATATTCTCCCAGGCTGACAAATACAGGACCTGTATGTCTTACAATGGAGTCACCTATTGCAGGAATGTTTGGTTGGACTGATGCTTGACTTATGAGCTCAACATCTGTGACTTGGGGCTCTTTGTGCTATGTGAGGAAGTAGGCTTAATATGCTGAGTGTGCTTTCTGTCTGTGTTCCATTTTGGTGGTCTTTGAGGTTTAAGCAAGTTAATCTTTAAAACCTCAGCAGATTATGGATTATGTGCATTGTGAAAGCTTTGAAGAGGTGTGATGTTTGGTGTACTGCTGATGATTTTGGAGACCGAGTTTACTGTGTGTGAAACTTTTGCATCAAAAGGATATTATATATGTATATCACAAACTGCGCTATGCTGTTTGAGTAATAGATGACCATCAGACAACTTGAAATCATTCTTACACTGTCTCAAGATGTTCATGCCAATCAGGATGGCTAGAGAAGTTGTGGGGAAGTGCTTGTCCATGACACTGACAGGAATTACTCAGGATGCAGGGGTAACTATAACTGTTTAGAGTTTGGTTGTACAACGTTTGGGTGGTCTTGCTACTAAGTATTTAAATTTCAGTACAAAAACAACTAGCCTAGAAACCTTCTTCCGCCAACTAGAACTAGTCAACTAATTATAGTAAAAAAAACCTCTCTATTTGATAAATACTAAAATCAGTGCAAGCAGTATCAGTGCACTCAATATATAGCAATTTTAACAAAGATCTTTTATTATGGTGAGTAGTTTAAAGGGAGAGACTTTGCAAAATGATACAAATGTTATTATTGTCAACACCCAATAAACATGGAGAGGGAGGAAATTATGTTGTCAAATGTTTATAAGGGTGGGCAGTAACAGATGCACTGGGTTTAAGAACACAACTACAACAGGGTGTGTGGAAAAACAATTACACCCTTAGCTCTGAACAGGCTGGCCTGGAACTGCCTCAATGCAAACACAAGTCCTGAATTAGCCTGACATACACTCAGTTCATACGAATGAAACTATGGTTTAAAAACAAAAGCTCAACCACTGAAACAACAAAAAATCCAGTGCAGCTATGTACTGGAATCACATATAAAGGCTTAAAGACCTTAGCTGAAACAGATACAGATGGCTAAAATGAGTTTAAAAAGTTTAAAATCAGATCAAGAAATGAAAACACTTTTCTGTCTTTCTCTAGGTAATCTTATCATCACTTATCTGGTGCTCAACCCACAAGAAATTTCCAGTTAAGTAATTCCTACATCATAAAGTTAGACAAGAAAGTATTTGCATTTCAAGTGGGTTGACATTGAATTTTGTGATTTTTTTAAAAATTCATTAAAGGTTTTGGCTGTGTAACATGTTTGGAATTTTGTGATTGCTTGAGCTACATAAGGATTTATTAACTTTATGATAATTATTAAGGAGGAAAACTGCATACTTTTGAAGGGTGAAGTTTGTTAGTTATCTGCATCCTTAAAAAAATACCTGGGATAGTGTGGCGTTGCTTAATTTCACAAAGTGTGACTGAATGAACATAAACAAATAATTTTGTATTATTAAGGAAAGATGTTTATGTTATGGGAAGTAAATATTGTGGGAAAAAATATCCAGGGAATTGTTATGGCTAGGCTTGTATAGGCCCTATGGCCGATAGCCTAGTACCAACCTACGAACCTATAACATTACAGCACATGCAGTGTCAATGGTTTATATCTGATATTCTTTAGTACCTGCTCATGCTATGGTTTAATATTTTAAGGGTGGCATTTGAAGAACACAGGGTACTTCTAATGTTGCACTGCATTGTAAATACAATAACATGAATCCAAGCACTAGCTAAGTAAAGAGAACCCACAGTTTTCTGATCATTCCAACATCAAAGTGAGTGTGCTAAATACCAAGCCACTTATAGGTGGTTCTTGGAGTTCACCCCACTAAGTGAATGATTTTTTTTTTTATTTAAATAGGCATCTGAGTGAGATATGTATACAGTCCAGGAGTACATTGGCTATGTTAGCAGGGTAAATTCTCCTATTCTTTCTTACAAGTATAGCATGTAATTTCAGAAGCATCTTTTTTAACAATACATCTTCCTTTCGTACAGAGTATGACAATAAAGCATTCAGTTCATGTTTGTGTTCAAAGGAAGAGTTACACACATCCTCTCTATCTATCTCTCCCACATATACAAGCACACAAAAAAATCTAAAGTGCATAACATAATTTCAACATAAAATGGAGTTTTGACATTCAACAAACTTGAGTACAGTTGTGTATTATCTTAAAAGTAAGAAAAAGCCATATAACCCACAGCAAGGGGGGGGGCAGTTAAGAATATCATGCTAAAGTTAACTTTGTACCTAACACAACTCTAAGTAATCAGCTGCAATAACACCTTTTTATCTTTAACCTGACCGGTGGATACACTGTTATATGAAAAGCGCAGTCCGGGTCTGAACTGTCTGCAAACACAAACAGCTAAAGTTTACTTTGTGTATGTGTCTACCTGTTTGAGCTAATATTCATTATCCCCTGGAGAGCACTCTGCTTTGGCTTGTAAGCAACCTCCCCCTCAATACACACACACACACACACACACATACACACACACACACTCACCTTCCATTTCTCTTTTATTCCCTTCTGTTAGCAAATAATATTCATAACTGATCAAATACTGTGTTTGTTAATTTAATTGAGAGCACAATAGCCTACAGATACAAGTTTATGCCGTTTTCCACCAAATAAATGGTTAAGAAATGACTTACAGCTTCACAGCATTTTTGGTCAATTCTCATTGTTTTTCTTAAACACATACTTGCCTTTGCTTGGATCTTGGTGCAGCCCGCTCCATTTGCCCTCACTACGCTTGGGCTCACTCTGCTCCCATCCCTGCCCCCATATTCCACCCGCCCCCCAATACCTGTAATTTAAACTTGACCAAACCACAACCACCAGAATTCAAACCACCCAATCTGCTACAGTAATTACAACTAACCCCTCCCATTACAAATTACTAGCTATCTACTTTTCATTTGCGCACACACATAGTTGACTACCCAATAGAAACATAGCCAGTAAACACCACAAACATTTCATGCATAACTTCTAACATTGAATATGTTACAATATAAGACACCAATACCATAACAAAAAATAATTTATCTTCCCTCAATACCAATCGTTTTTCAACGTCAACACTTATAGCCATAAAACCATTCCCACACCCAAAAGGTCCAATCACAAGCTCATCAGCCCCACCCACACAATCCCTCCCCCCACTCCCCTTAGCTGTCTTCCACTTTAGGACTAGCTTGACTAATCTCATAGCTGCTCTCCATTCTACTACAATTTCCCTAATACCACAATACTCGACAATCATTATGCCTCTAAAACCCACCTCCTTGTACTCCTTCTTCTTCTCTTCCTAACCTACATTCACCTTCTCTTCAGTCCTCCAAATTCTAATCATTCTCCCTCCTTTCATATAACCTCTACATACCCCACATGTTGAACACCCCACAGCCACTATATCCCCTCATCTCTATTTCTTCAGTAGCAACCTCCTATTCCCTTATAAACTCATTCATGTTCACTGCATCTCATCCCCATTCCCTAAAAACACTACTATATCACAGCACCCAACTCTCAAACAGGATACTAAGCACTCTAAATTCCTCTTTTCCCATATTCATCAACTTATTACCAACCTTCTCTCTGGTGACATTCACCCAAACTCTGGTCCCTCTCCCTCTCTTTATTAAAACCCACCATCCCCATCCTGAAAATCTCTCCTTTTCACTACATTGAATGGTCGAAGCTTATGTAACAAGATTCCAGACTTCCATGCCTGGCTCCAACATAACCACCCAGATATCCTATCTGTTACTGAAACCTGATTAAAGCTACACATAAAATATCCTGAAATCACTCCGCCCAACTACAATATAATTAGAAATGACAGGACCCTCAAAAAAGGTGGTGGAGTAACTCTTCTCTACTCCTCCTCCTTTAAATTTACTCCCTTCACCAAACCCATACCCCAATTCACCAATGCTGAACTAACCCTGGCCCTCCTATAGATGAATTGAAACAAAAACATATGTATAGCTGCTCTTTACAATCTCCCAGGAGACAATATCCCATTCTTGAGGATATCATCTCCTGGTTCTCCTCTAACATTGCCAACGAGACCATAATCCTTGCGGACATTAATATTAACTGGACTGATATTCAATCTCCTACTTCTCCACACAACATAAACTTATACAACTTTTCACACCTAATAAACTCTACCACTAGGCCCTAGAAACACTTCTCCTCTGGTACTACTCTTGACTGGATTCTTGTTTCCCACCCCCTATACAGCTCTGACAGCGGTATCCTACCCGACACTCTTAGCGATCATTTTCCCTCTTTCACTTGTCGCCTTCCCTCCTCCTTACCACTATCTCACACTTGTATCTCCTCCCGCTCTCTCAAAAACTTCAACCCTGAAATACACAAACCGGAGTCTTCTAAAAACCCTCTCCCTAGATAATGCAGTAGCCTACTTTAATACTACATTCTTAGACATGATAAATAGCCTTGCTCAATCCAGAACCAAAAAAATTGAAAGTAAAAATGTTCCATAGTTAAGCAAAGAAACTACAACCATAATGCATCTGCATGACAAAGCCTGGAAACATTATCAGAAAAATAAAACCCATACCACCATGACTGAATATAAGCTACTATGTAGCAAAGTAAAAAACTTGTTGTATCCGACCGCAAATCCTACTTCTCCACCCTTCAAAATAACCACAAGACCAATCCCAAATAATTCTGGAATGGCATCTCCACCCTCCTCAATCCTGGCAAAAGACAACCCTTGCCCTGACCCAAATGTCCCAGACCTCTCCTTAGTCACCTAATTTAACCCCTTCTTTACTGATATTATAGCCAAACTAACTACGTTCTTCCTCAACAAAGCTTCACTTCCACCTCCTCCTATCTCACCCTCCCCTAATACTACCACCTCCCAATACCCTTCCTTCACTATCAAACCCATTCATATCTCTACCATAAAAAAACTCCCTCGGAAACTGAAACCATGCTCAAATGCCCCTGATGACCTTCCTTCCTACTTCCTCAAAATGGCTGCTGATGCCATCACCTTTCCCATCTCCATTCTAATAAACCGCACAATCTAAGAAAACTATGTACCCCTACTCTGGAAAAAGGCCTATATCATTCCCCTTCACAAAGGAGGTAATACCAACAACAATCTCAATTCCCAGCCAATTGCTAGCTTATCCCCTATCTCAAAAGTTTTAGAAAAGTGTATCCACCTTCATCTTCTACCCTAACTCACAGACAACCATCCATTTACCCCCAAACAACATGATTTTAGACCTGGCCACAGTACCACAACCATTCTCCTCTCCTTCCTTGAAACAGTCTACAAAGCCCGTGATTCCGGCTGTCTAGAGTCCACCCTGCTTCTGGACTTATCCAAGGCCTTTGACACCATCTCCCATAACTTTTTACTATCTAAACTCCCTAATCTAAACCTATCCCACTCTTCTGTAAACTGGTTTTGTAGTTACCTCTCCGACAGACAACAAGCTGTGAAATGGAAAAATGCCACCTCTTCCTTCCTTAATACTCCTACAGGCATACCCCAGGGTTCCATATTGGGTCTCCTACTGTTCAACATTTTCGTAAATCACTTCCACCAAAACATTCCTAGTGCTAAACTGATTCAATACGCAGATGACTCTACGATCATCTACTCCGCCACTTCCACCTCCACTCTCTTAAAACTACCTCAGGATGCATTCTCTTATACCGAACGTTGGATGATAGAAAACCACCTATCACTCAACACATCAGAAACTAAAATTATGTTATTTTCCCCTTCAAAAAGTACCATTAGAGACAAGAACTCATTCTCCATTACTAGTCAAAACAATACCTCTTTCGAGGTAGCATCCCATGCAAAGGTTCTAGGTGTCCTTATTTATGAACGGTTAAAATTTGATACCCACCTACTAACCAATACAAAAAAAACTCACCATTAACTAGGCATGCTCCAGCACCATAACTACTACATCACTCGCACTCCTGAATGTGTGTTCTCTCACAGCTTCCCCATTCCTTATATGGTGTGGTGCCCCACTTCTTACCAACCTTCAAGCTTCTCGAAAAACAAAGCTATCCTCCTGTTATAACAACATTTCTAAGTTTGCTACCAGCTATAAATCCTCCTCCCACCACTGCAATGCCCTACACAAACTAAACTGACTCCAACTTCCCAACCATCTTACCTACATTCAGCTTATTCAGGCCAATAAACTCATCTTTAATCCCTCCATCTATCCCTCCCTTTCCTCCTCCTTCAAAATGCACCTACCCAACAAACCTCTAAGATCCAATAACCAGAGTTTGCTTGAACTGCACAAGCCTGCTCATCCTCCAGGCAAACACCTACTATCCTTTTCACTAGGTGACCTGTGGAACTCCCTGCCACCTCTTATTCATACTACAGACAACCACTCTAACTTTAAGACCCTGCTTCAGTCCCATCTCAAAGCCCTCTGAGAATGTTCCTGCTCTCATCCCACGACATCCCTTTTTCCCCATTTCTCACACTCCTTTATTTCTCTCTTCTCTTCATCATATGGAGCTGCTCTGACTACCACCATCTTCATTTTTCTCATTTACTCCTACTGTTGGCTCTAATTTTTTTCTTATTGCCCCACCCTTCTTAGAGTCAACAATTAACTCCTCTTATCCCCCATCCTACTTTAACTCTGCTAGGATGTCATGTAAAACTGTAGTGTCAACCCCCCGTGTTATTTCACATTGTAAAAAATCTAACAGGAATATGCACACAAGTCCAACAGGAATACGCACCGATGGATTTTTATTATTTTAGTTGTGTGTGTGTTTGTGTGTGTGTGTGTGTGTGTGTGTGTGTGTGTGTGTGTGTGTGTGTGTGTAATTTTACCTTTTGCGTTTTTGACTGAATTTTCACTGCAATTGTGGATTTTTTTTTGTCATGTTGTGTAATACCATTGTTCTTCAATAGTATTACATAAATGTAAATGCATTGTCTTCATATTATATTGTTGTTCATGGAACTTTGCTCCCCCGGACTCCATTGAAAATGGGCTCTCCTTGGCTCAGTGGACTATTGTGGTAAACAAACTGTAAAATGTTGGTACACTATCTGACATTTCATGAATAAGAGCTAATTTTATTTTTATGAAATCCTGGAGGGGACATTGCATATGTCATACTATCTGTTCAACTATGGTCTGTCACATAGCCAACAAGGGCTACCATTATCAACTTTGGTAGTCATGCCCACATTCTGTATGCACCAGCTCCTAGCATTTCAGCTCCATCATTTTTCAATAGTAGTGATTGGCCTGGGAGTGGTGGCATGAATAAAATGGGACTCACTTGCCCAAGGACAGCAGTGCCCATTTTCATAGCCATGGCATCATGTGCTTGAGCCATTAATTAACCTGGTCAACTGGAAAATATTAATACTTTATCTCTCTACTACTCTGATACAGCAGCATGAAACAAAAATGAATGGTATGTGGGTTTTGAATGTATTTTCATACAGAGAAGTGAAAAGGGTTATACATGTACCTCTACGTAGTTTACCAAGCTGTACCTCCTAACTTGGATCATCATCATTGCAAAAGAGCAAATGCATTAAATTACTTCTCTTTTAAATACAGAATATCCTCTCAGATAGTATGCTTAAATGTTTAGAAAGCAATATGCGACAAGCATGTAAATGTATATAGGTTCCTAGGTTCACAGAAGGTTACTAGACTAATGGCCCTAGAACCCTTACAAACCTAGCCATATTTATCCCAAGATGCTCAAATTATCACTGGTTAGGTGAGTGAAGTTCACAGAAGTAAGAGTCTATGATAGTTAACAATGGCTTCCTCTGTCCAGGACGGACATGGGCACCACCCCCATAATGAATTTGTGGTCACCCATCCATTGATCTAGGTTGGATTTGAAGAGGATCAGGGAAGGGCTTTGTTTCACATGAATTGGAAGCTTGGTCCAGAGAAGTGGCAGTCATCATACTTGTTTTACCGAAATGAAAGTTTTGAGGAAATAGAATATTTTGTGTCAAAATACGTTTCTCAATCCTTTTTTTATTCTATTTTATAAAAAAAGTTTACAGAGTATAAAACATTTGCATGTAAGTTCAAGTGCATGAATAAAAAACTAAATAAGTTTTACTTGATGTTTTCCGATATATACTGAAGTGTAAATGGATACAATACAATGTTGAAACTTATAAGCATCAACCCACTGCATCCCAAGTATTAGAATGTGTGGAGCTACCATCTGGCATTGACATCTCAACAATACATTCTTGAGGCATAATGTAAACCATTACAAGATTACACCTTTACTTTTTTCTTCATTCTTATCAGTCATCCCAGTTGACCATTGAGGTCTTCGTCATACTGCTCCGCAGACCCTTTCATTGCACCCGGGCATGAGACCTTCATCCTCCTCATTTCCTTTGACTGAGACTTGGGCATATATGGAGAGCAGAGCTGTCTCCTACACTGCAGTTCATTTACACCCTATGTAATATCCCATGAATGCTCATAACATGCAAAGGATAAACACATGCGATGGACTTCTGGAAGGTACACACATGCACTCATATGTGATGAACTCAGTTGCCCTGCACCCTGCCATTCATCACCTTTTGTCTGATCTTCTTATCCACTGACTAATCCTTTATGAAAAGTGTGAGTTGCAATAAACTACTGCAAAGTACACGCACACTCTCTGATATGAGAAGAACTTAGTTGCCCTGATCCCGGCCATGCATCACCTTCCCTGCAATCCCTTTATCCATGAGTAACCCATCATAGAAAGTACGCCTGTACATGCACACCTACTCCTCCCATCACAGAGAGGTAAGCAAGTGTAGCCTTTGCATTTCTGTTACCCACACATGCCAAATGAGCCTAGATCATCTGGGCTAGACCCCTGGCTTTATTTCCCATGGTACCCTGATCCTCCCATCTTTTTTTATTCAAGCAAGATGAAATAATAGACAACAATAAAATATTTTTGCCAACCTTCCATATTTTAAAGAAAAATTAACAAGATTGAAACTTTAATATTAATATTAGGGGTTAGATAATTCGGCTGTGCATACTGGTCAAAAGTTAATGCTTATCCAGTAAACAGCTTACAAATGTTGCAATTTACTTGCATTACCTATAACAGTAAAATATGCAAAAAGAAGAAAGGTAAAACATATGCAGTATAATTAATGTCTCAAAGCAGCACTTCTGTGAGAAAAACAAAACATTTGGCATATTAATACAGATAACACCATGGTGCTCATTTATGTCCAGCAGAGCACAGCGATTAGCAAGCATTACAATCGCTAATCAGATAGCTAATTACTGCAGAAATATAGGGCAGCAGTGCCAGTTTCCAGCAGGTCAAAGCCAGCTGTTTAAATATATTAATCTAAAAAAAAAAAGAAAAAGTGCTTGCACTGTTAATGCTGAATGAGCCAACGAGAATCCAGTATACATATTACTGATATAAGAATAGGAACAAGACATTGTTTAGGTATATCCAAAACAAAGTGTCAAGTTAGCAAATATATCTATATATATATATATATATATATATATGTATGTGTGTATGTATATATGTATGTATAAAAACACACACAAATTTCAGTGTTTCAGCATGCAGTAGTAGTTGCAACCTTAACCCTGCCTTCTGTTTCATGTTTCCTAAGGGCTTGAGGGAAATCTGCAAAGCCTGTGTGGCTTGTAATACCTTGCTCCAAAAAGAATTTAAAATGACATAGTTTAACTTTTCTGATTATGTATTCAATTAAGTTCTACTTGTTTGTTTATTTTTTGATAAAGCATAAACTTACAATACATATACCAAAGAAATGGCCACAGTCGCCTAACGTCTTAAAATAAGCTGCAAGAAGAATATAGACACAATCCTATTCACCTGCAGAATTACTAGAATCTAGATTCACACTTATTCTCCTGTTCTTTCAAAATCCATTACTCAGAATTAGGATAATGCATCTTACAGAAACACTAACAAATACAGACAAATGTATCTAGTGCTGAAGAATTAGTCAGGTATGTAAAGTATACTGATAAAATCTCTTTGTGTACACAATGTAAATGTTCCTCATTTTGTTTATATGTTCATTGTATAATTTCATCCATTGAGATCATATGGATTTCTTCCACCTGTTTCTCTTTTTCATCTTTATTAAACCATAAAATGACTTTGATGTTCTCAGTGTTTTACAGTGCATACTTCTCATCTTCAATCTGAGACTGTTTCTGTTATTAAAAAGCAATGTCCTTTTCTTTCAGATATTCACCTTTTACTCCATCAGCCTGACCATTTTGATACAGTTTATTTATTGATTTTGCTTACCAGGAAAATGTGACTGGGCTTAAGTCCTATTTTTAGTGGAGGCCCATGGAAAAATGTTCCATATTACTGAATACTTAGATGGCAGTTATTAAGGATTTACATAATAAATATAATTACACATATGCTAGTAATGATTTGAAAATTACTTTCTTGTTCCTTTTTTCACCACAACATATATATCCTGCATCAAAAGGTCCTTAATACAAAAATGAAACCCTATTTCTTACAATTTGCGGTAGATTAATCTCAACATTGATGCTGACAGTGTAGTGTGAGTACAATCAATATCTTAATGAATGAAAATAGTCTTTGTCTCCTAGAACCTTTACATAAGTATCTTAGTGGTTTTATGCCTTGCCAACATAGTATTAAATCTCCCCCAGCTTAAACCCCAGACAGCATTCATTTATTAGAATAGCTACGATATAACAGTGTACATAACGTTAGAATAGCTACGATATAACAGTGTACATACATTAGAATAGCTACGATATAATACTGTACATAACATTAGAATAGCTACGATATAACAGTGTACATAACATTAGAATAGCTACGATATAACAGTGTACATAACATTAGAATAGCTACGATAAAACAGAGTACATAACATTAGAATAGCTACGATATAACAGTGTACATAACATTAGAATAGCTACGATATAACAGTGTACATAACATTAGATTAGCTACGATATAACAGTGTACATAACTGCATTCCACTCATCTTTGCAGGTTGTCCACATCATCAATATCCTGTCTCTTATCTCTGTACCATTTGCTGTTTTCAGCTTTTAGCTCACAGTTTATCTGTCCAAATACCCCAAATCCAAACAACCCCATTTGACTCACAAATGACTGTCCAAACCATAAAATGCTATATTTTTTAAAGGTTTGTGACATTCATCCAAAATGTCTAAATATCGACTGACAAATAATCGAATCTACAATGTCAAAGTTGGAAATGTCCAACCTAAGTTGTTCTTCTTCTTTTGGCTTTTCCCGGTTAGGGGTCACCACAGTGGCACTCCGGTCCGCTAATGATTGGCAGTAGATTTTTATGGTGGTGAGGTGCCAGCTCGATGCCCAACCTTCAACGAAGGCACGCCCATTCACGCATGTCTTTCGAACGCCACTTCACCATGGGGAGGACATGCAGACTCCACACAGAAGTTGCTCCAGCCGGGAATCGAAAGGGAGAACCCTTGCTGTGAGGCGACAACACTACTGCTGCACCACCGCGGCTTCAAATGACCAACCTAAGTAAAAATAGAAAATTAACTGTGGGAGATCATGGAGCAGTTGAGAACAATGAACAGACATTTTCCCCATTGAAATGTGATCTTAAATTTATATAATTTGCTGGGCGTGCAGGGCACTCACCCCAATGTTTTTTTTTTTTTTTTTTTTTTTGTGTGTGTCTGGTTTTTATTTGTTTTTTTTTTTTAATCAGAATTTTGCCCTTCGACTTTTTGGATATGTGTTTTGTTGAATGATATTTTGAGGAAATGTTGTAAATCTGTTTTATAAATATTTTGTGCCCACAATGCCTGACAAATGTTTAGCAGATCCTTGATAATTTCCCAGTCAGAAAAGAGCTAATCAGGGCATGACCATTTTCCTGGCAACCATCAAGGGTTATTGTCTTGCTAACCTACATTTTCCTGTACATACCTGGAGAGGTGGGTATGCAACGAGTTGATGAAAGGGATTTCTGTCTGGTTCCACAATTATTGCGAATCCCCCTTAGGCCACCTCACTGAAGGGAGATACCTTCACCAATCTAGAGTCTTCTGTGTGGACTGTAAGTGGAGTGCAAATCACAACATGCATGTTTCAAACCCTTCACCAAATGAGAGGAGAGGAGGGACTGAGGCATCCATTATTAGCGGAGGGACTGAGGCATCCATTACTTCCCTCCCAAGGAAACTCCTCCACATTCAAGATTACTAATGTAGTCCACATTGTCAAGGCTATAATCGAGGGCTTATGCACCCATGCTAACTAAAACTGGCAGATATAGTACAATTAATTTAACATAACCACTGTTAGCTGCAGAATAAATATCCAGAGTGTTTTCATACTACACAACAAAGGTCAACCATATATTTATTCTATAGATCACATTTTTGTGCTTATGAAAAATAAAATCAGTCTGTCACCAGCCATAACAAGCTAAATGGTTTACAATGGCACAGAAGCAACAGTTTATTGCAAAAAACATCTGAAATAAAACATTTGCCATCTAATCATCAAGCATACATTTAGTGGCTTGCACTTGTCTCCCCATTAACAAAGCTGATCAAATGAAGTTGGATAAATTTGTCTGGACATACTTTACTGGCTCTGGAGGGGAGAAAGGAAGTCCTGGACTGATAACTGTTCTCTTCACCACTGTAACTCTCATCTGATGTAGGGTGATACAGCAAGTAGGATTCCAGGGAATGAAGGTGTTATATTGAACAATTTCAGACATACCACTGAATTTTATCATGTGAAGATGGCTCAGTGGATGTCATCAGTCCAAGCATTTTTAGGAATTCTCCTGCCAACGTGACATTCCTCTTAGAGAATTCCAGAAACACCATCTGGTAAGACAGGATCTTATCTTTGGGAAGAAAGGCCATTCTCTTGCTGAATCGACTAGGCACCCCAGAAAGACTAGCCTTTGTGAGGATGTCTGACGTGACTTCTAAAATATCAACGTGAATCTTAGCTGGGAAAGTATGGCAGAAACATTCTCTAGTGACTCCAAACACCTGGATACAGACTCTGCAGAGATCATCAAGTCATCCAATTAAGTAAAAATGTGAATGCTCAAGTCTGACAGTTTGGCACTACCAGAGCAAGGTATTTGGTAAACACTCAAGGTGCAGTGGGTAGCCCAAAAAGCAATTTAGGAAACTGGTTGTTTAGACCAGCCAAAACAAATCTCAGATATCTTCTGAAGTGATAAGCAATGCAGATATGATGATATGCACCCTTCAAATCCATGATCACCATGAAGCAATAGTCTGGCAACAGGGGAAGCAATGTCTTCAGAGTGAGCGTCTTAAACTTGGTGACTATGACAAATGTATTCAGAATGGAAAGTTCCAACAAACTCCATGACAGCTCTTTTTCTGGGGACTAGTAAAATTCTCAAGTAGAAACATTTCATTCTTTCAGAAGGATGGACTGGTTCTATGATCACCGAGTCCACCACTTGCCATGAAAGGGAATGACAATTTCTGGTCCAACAGATGAGGGGGAACCTCCCCACCCCTGAATAATGCAGATGTTTCTTCTACTGTTATCTGTAAGCTCAGACAACAATGCTGAGGACCCATTTTTCAGAAACATCTAATGACCATGCTGCCTCGCTGAGGGCTAACTTTAGAAATATGGCAACCTGAAGGAGACATGAGAAAGAAAGGTGGCACACTTTAGCAGAGCCATACACTGGGATAGCGATTATCCTCTTTGGAACAGGAATCAGTCTTTTTAGACTTAGTGAAGTTCTCATCCTTCCTTATCCTTTTATTGTCTTATTTTTTTTTTCATTTGGGATTTGTCTTTGGAAATTTGCTGAAAATTAAACTGCGTAAAACTTTGGAATCTGAAACATCTTCAACACTTCTTGCACGAGTTTACCTCTGTCATCTCAGTGTTTAAGTATCTAATTAGCTGCTGAACCATTCAAAATCTAATTTTTTTAACTCATGGAAAAAGTTCTAGCTGTGCATCCAAGCATACCTCCTTATCACTGATGATGCTGTATTCCTAAAAATCATTACATCCACCTCCAAGGCACTCTTTAACATGTTTTGACAACTGAGAAACATTAGAATTAATAATAACTTTGCCATGGACTGTTTGCTCAGTAGGTAACGATGTAGCAAACTTGTATAACTATACATGCATCTCAGCACAAACTTCCACATCAAACACTGGTGGTTAAACACTTTTCTGTGATGGACACAGCCAGCTTCTTTTCATGAGATTCTAGCTATTTGGCTAGTTTATCTGAAAGATTAGGATTTGAAGAAGATAAAGTCCTTTTATTAGAAGAAATCACTGGGGAGGCAGAAGCAGGATCCACAGGCATGGGGGCTTGGAGGCCAGGCATGACAGAGCATACTCTGAATTTCTTAAAACCCTTTTTTGGGCAGAACATCAATGAACAGAGGAGAATTACAAGCTTTTTTTAAAAACATCCTTCAATGATGGAATCAATGGAGGAAAGGGGTCTACATC
>NC_056748.1:671508942-671578942 GCF_019279795.1 Protopterus annectens | reverse complement strand
CTATATTCCATTTAAAATCATTCTTACTTAAACCTGTCTCCTCTTCTTCTTCAATATTTTCAATACTTAAATCTCTATTCACTTTATCTTTTTATATTATTTGTTTTCTATCGGTATTACTACTACTATGTTTTTTTTTTTTCATTTTTTTTTTTCTGCTTTTAATTCCTTTTCTATAACTTTATCCTTTTTACCATTTTCTGCTACTTCATCACTTATGTCCAAAACGACTTTATTTTCTCTTTCTTCATACCCCCCAATATGTCCCACATTTTTCTAATGCAAGCAGGTAACATGTACATGGTTTATCTCCTAGGCCCATACTTACACTTACCAAGGGTATCAGAACTTATAAGAGATTTGGGATGCAGAGCTAGGCTTAAAAAAGCCCTTGTGGTTGTTAGCCTAGTATACACCTATTAACCTATAGCATTTTGGTTCACAATTTTGTGTGTCATGTCTTATACCCTTGCATGTAAAACATCTTCTTTTTTTGCATTTGCTAATTAAATAATCCATTTTTCCATACAAAAAACATGTTTCTGGCTGTCCCCAATATCTAACCAAGCTTCTATCTCCATTAATAATACTTGGTATATGCACAAAACTGTCATTTTCCAGTTTCAATATCGCATTGCAATCCCATACCCCAGTACACTTTTCATAAATTCAGTACATCATTACACAGATATAATAAATGCTTTCTTAAAGTCTCTTTTTCAACTTCAGTTCTGAATTGGATATTGTTTTCCTTAGTTTCCCTAAAAGAGGGCTTAAGAACATATAAGTTCCATGGTGAGCAATTATTTTTCATATTCCTCTATAATTTTTTCCATTATCTTCCCAGTCTTGTACATAATTTCACAAAAAGTCTCTACTGATATGAATAAATGCTCTTACTTCATTTGGTTTAACCCAGAGCATCTTAATTTCTTCATCCCATGTCTTATATCTGTCAATTTCTTTATTTTCTTTGTTTTCAATCCAAACTTTAAACAGTTTATTTTTCCTTTAAACTTACTTATGTTTATCCTGTCTTACCATGCATCCCCTTCTTTGCCAGTTAATGCATATGATTTTTTTCAGCCTTCAAACCTTCACTCTGTTGCACTTCTCCTTCTATAATCTGTTTATCATATCTCTCCATGACATGTCTTTATCATTTTCTGGTGCACTTTCATCGACCATGTCTAACAATATATCATCTCACAACCCTCCTAACTGGAGGGTTGTAATAGTACACTATTGTACTGTAATCTCTAACTCAAAAAAGATTTTGCTGAAACAAATCTTATGAGTCTACAATAGATGCATCCAACCACTGAAACTGCTTTTGCAATGGCTTGACTACCTCTTCTATCATCTTGCCTATCCCTTATTATTTTCAAATGCCTCCTCACTCTGCAACTCAAATAACACATCTTCTGTATGACTGACAGCACCAGAAGCACACCATTTTCAATTTCCTTTTCACATTCCCTCAACACTTCCACATCTTCCTGCTTCTCTGAGCCACCTAAGCACCCGGACCAAATGACAGGAAGCACCACAGTGAAAACATGCCCCCATATGCAAACACAGTATGGGAAGTTCACCAATGCCAAGCCAACTTTCCCATAGCAATATAAATATCACCTCAGGTCTCTCCTGAAAAGAGGCTACTAGCCTAGTAGAACTAACTCGGTCAACAAAGAATAATAAATGTGACTTTATAACATGACTATAATTATAAGATATAGTTTCAGTTTATAGGATGTACATTCTGCACTGATTAAAAACAAAATAACCCTGGCATACAAACCATCCTCAGATCCAGCTCTGATGGACCTCTTGCATAACCTCAAAATGAACAGTATCAGAACCATTACATCCCAGGAATTAAATTGTTGGCGAAAACAGATGTGTCTCAGATTATTTCCATGTTCTGGAACAGGATTCCCATTAACATAAAGCAGAATCCATCCCTAACCCTATTTAAGCATAACATTGTCCAATGAATGTGAAATTGGAAATTCACTATGGTCTGTCCCTCATGTCTCTGCTAGACAGAGGCTGACAATAGTGCTCAAACTAACTTTCCCCCCACATAACTTCAAGAAGCTTCCTAACATACCACCCTCCTAATAAACATCCATGATACATAGTGGCATAACTGGGGTGGATTGCATGGCTAGGCTTATAAAGGCCCTAGTGGTCACTAATCTAGTATATACCTATGAGTATCAGGAGCATCTTTTTTTTCAATTCCAGTTAACACATTTATTTTGAAGTCAGAAATTCAATTTGTAATGCCAGCACAACATTTTTTGCATTATAGCATGAAAAACAAGAAACAGAATGCCAGTCTATTGTTGCAAAGAAACACTGACATAATGGCTTTATGTGAGTGCACATCTTGTGTTGGGCCAGGGTTCGGATTGGGCCATAAAAACAAAAACTATGGTCATAAATATGATGCTGCACTGATACACCTCAATCTCTTCCTAGGCGATGGGACTGGTTTGTATTAAAACTTTGGTTGTGTGTAGGGTGGAGTGAGGGATAGCAGTGACTCCGAGCATCTTAGAGAGAGACCAAGGGCAGTGGATGTTCTGCTGCACAGGATTTTTTCCTAGGAAAAAAAAAGACAAGCTTTTAAACAAGGGTGGCCTTGTATTATTATAGTCCATTCCTCTGCAGTAAAACACTTATAGACTCCTATCAAATGAATAGTTCAATCACTGTAATTTTTATCTTTTTATTGGTTCTGTTTCTTAACTAATAATCCAAAACACATCAATATTTTAACTTTTCTTCTGCTACCATTCATGTCTGCCCACTTCCCGCACTTTTCTTTTACTGGTTTGGTTATGGTTACTGTTGTTTTCTAGCCATATCTATTACTGTCCACCTCAGTAATTTTATGCCTGTATTAAATTTGCATTACTAGACTGCAGTGGTGGTGCTGCGGTAATGTTGTCGCCTCAGAGTAAGACGTTGTCCTGTTCGATTCTCACATAAAGCGTCTTCTGTGTGGAGACGTGCATGAATGGGTGTACCTTCATTGAAGGCTGTGCATCAGAGCTGGCAACACGGCACGTAAAAATCTACTGCCAATCATTAGCGGATCGGAGTTCCGCTGTGGCGACCCCTAACCGGGAAAAGCCGAAAGACACAACAACAACATTAAATTTGCATTACCCAAGTCATTTTGGAAGTAGGAGAGATGTCTCTGCTGTAGTACATGGCAGTTACTATGGTATTATCATTCTAGTTACCCTGGTAACCTAATGGGAGAGTACATGACTTTGTTATCAGTAATTTGGTTTTAAAATTGTATCACAGGTGGCAGTCGTGTTGACAAGTGGAAGATGAATGAGCACAAGATTTATATTTTGCTTTTCTTACTAAAAATATGCTCAAAAAGTTCTTGCAGAAATATGGTTTGTATCAGGTCAATTTATGGAAGAAGAATTTATTTACTTTAACTAGGCTGTGCAATGTCTCCTTTCACCATGATTCCCCAGAAATCACTTTTCTTGTTCAAGATCCCAGCAAACTGTTTCAAATGTGTCTCATTCCTTAGAGTTGTACTATAATTTACTATACGCACATATATAAATATATATATATATATATATATATATATATACACACACACACACACACACACATTTATACATAAGTATCCACACACACACACACATTTATACATAAGTATCCACACACACAAACACACACACACACACACACACACACACACACACACACACACACACACACACACACACACATTCAGTGCATGTTTGTAGTGCTGCAGGTCTTACCATTGGTACGGATGTCACAGATATGTTTTGATGTGCTTTGACTGTTAAAGTGGCAAAGCATTAATATATTTTTGAATTTTTTTAGCCCACAATGACAATGCAGCTTCTATAGCTACACCTGTAAATGGCAGTATTCAAAGCCTACTCCTCCATAATTTATATAACCAAGCCTGAGGACATTTTTATCAGAGGAAGTTATTTATTGACTTTAAAGAAATGATTTTTCATTGGGCTGTTTAAAGATATCTGGGGTACAGTGTAGCCATCTGGAAAAGTGCATGAGGTCATCAAAAGCAAACATGCATGCCATATGCATGGCCCACTGCCCACAAGCATGCATGCCATATGCATGGCCCACTGCCCACAAGCTTGCATGCCATATCCATGGCCTACTGCCCATAAGCAAACCCGGGTATTTGTACAGCATTACTGTACAATTGTCCTTCGTCCACTGTCGCTAGACCTGGAACCAGAAGAGATATGACATGCTTAATGCTAACACATTTATATTATTAATCTCAGTGATGAATTAACTCTCTTAAAAAGGCTGTTACACATGATTGTGTATTTTGCAGATTAATTATCAACATAATTTTGCTAAAAGATGTTGCACTACACTGTTGTGTGGGTGTGGGTGCATGTGTGTGTTTGTCTGTGTATATCTGTGTGTGAAAATAATACTTTGTGTGAAAGGAAATTACTTTAAGTAAATGGGCACTGGGAGACACTGGTTCACAGACAGAGAGGGAGTGGTGAAATATATATACACACATACATTTATGTAAGCACATTTTAGTTGGGATTCAGCATTATCCTGATGATTCCATTTTCTATTTAATAACATTCTCCCTGAAGCAGGCAAACACACACAAGCGCACATACACTATTGCAACTCCGCCAGCTTTATGGGTTAATTGTGAAAAACTGTATCTGCATAACTTCAAATGGCAACAAGTCATCCCCTTGCTTAGGTTTCAGCTCCCAATTATCATTTCCCATACTTAGAACTTAATAAAACTCTCCATCCCCTCAAAACCAATAATGATATTTGCATACATTTAGAGAACACGAGGGCCACGTATCCTGGGGTTCTCAGGCTGCTATCCTTCTGTCAATTTGCCTACTGTAAGTCTCCAAGCAAGTCATTTAATTATAAACTGCTCCTGGGCTGTGTGTGGAAAAAGTCCACATAAATTAGTGGCCTACACTGCTGAAAAATATAGACAGAAAAGATGAACGTATTCTGAGTACAGTAGGAATAAGTGTTCAGTGTATTCAGTAAACACCATACTACACTTTCCTGAGCTATATTGTATGAATACATAGTGCTCAGTGTATGGAGGAAACAGTGTACTATTTCCTGAACTGGACAGACGTCATGGACTAGTATGAGTGTGATTTTGTTTATTCAAAGTACTGAAGACTGAACCGGACTTCATCTGTGTCATCTAATATGAGTGCTGGACCAAGTGTATGAATCTTGTGAGTCTGTTTAAGGAATTACTAATTAAAGGGAGGACTTTAAAGACAGTTACATACATCTGAGTTACAACTTGTGCCTATAATACAGCACACAAGATAATCAAAAAGATAACTTGGGCTATATAATTCATATGACATATTTATGTCTTTCATGCTAGCAGTAAGTACTTAATCCCCTGCTGTCTCATTAATAGATCAATAGCAGTGCTATTATTCTTTAAGATTACCATGCTCACAACACATCAAATACAAAGCATCACCAGAACTGTCTTCAATATTTCACTTTCTTGATAAGGTAAGTCTCACGTGGCTAATGGCCTCTTTTCAGGGTGACCCAAAATGGTGTGGATACTGACTAAGGGGGATTTGGCCAAAGCATCAGGTAACATTTCCTACTGTCTTCAGTCAGTGTTGTGGGTTCTTTTATATCCATCTGAACTACCACCAGCTGAGGAAGATAAGGCCTCAAGTTTAATGACTTATGTGAAGGATGGATTTGTTAATCTTGGCATTGAATTAGTGCCATTTACTACAGTGATTAAATAGCTTAAATGTCAGAAAATGATTTGCATTGAACAAATAAACCAACTTTTTCAATTTAAACAATTTTTCTCACATTTAACTCAACTTACATGCTCAGGGATGTGATATAGTTTCACTCAGAGCTCCAGGTAGCTGCTGTCCAGCCTGCCACTATCAAGGAAATTCACACAATACATGTGGTTGACAATGAGTTAAGGTTGAAAGCTAGATAAACAGAAGAACTTGTTACATTTAAGTTTAGTAAATAAATAGTGGACAACATTTTTACACGTGCAAACCTACAGGGGGCACCAGGCATACAGCGATGTGAATATGTGCTGAGGCTTTTCTCATATTTCACCATAGCATCATACGAAAGTAGTTATACAATCAGTCTACAGACAATTACAAGCCTAACCAAAAAGCCCTAGCCTCAAGCAAGACAAAACAAGTAATAACAGACATAAATTTGAGGTTGCTCATCCAATTATCCAGATTTACGTTAAAGGTGGCAAGGGCACTACTCAGCTTGAAATAAAGTGTAAGTTTATTCTAGAAGTGAGGGTTACATTGGAATATGAACCTATCACACCAGCATGTCTTATTTACCTACCTAGTATTTGAGGTACCACTTGTTCTGTAAAGGAAGAAAAAGTTAAAGAGGGTTGAAATTTTCATAACTCAAAAGGCTACAGACAGACACCGAGTACAGAGAGAGCTGCCAATCTATCCTGATAACTAAGACTTTGGAGGACACTGATCCTTTTAGTTATAATTCTCTGAGGTCTCTGAAGTTGTGCAATATGGTTACGTTACACCAAAAGATGAGTTATATTCATTAATGGGTTTTATGAGATATGAGTAAAGGAGAATAAGACATCTTTGGGTCTAGTGGAGTTAACCTTGGAAATTAGATTAGCCAAAAAGAAAGCTTTCAGACTACTATGAAGACAATAAGGAATTCTGAAAAAGACTGTTTAGATCCCTTATAACAACATCTGATTGGAGAGGGGGGTTTCACTTATATGGTACAAAAGGATCTTTCGTTTACCAAGATGAACTATGATAGATTTTTTCACATTTAATTTGCAAGTATTGTCCTTCTAGCAACTGTTAACATGGTCTAACTCATATTAGAGTAATTGTGTTAGTTAAAGAATGAAAAACAGCACATATTTTACAGTTGTTTGCAAACTTAGATAACTGTTGTCAAAGAGTTTTGGCCTGAATGTCTGAGAAATAGAAGCCAGATATTAGGGTTCCAAAAACTGAGGCCTCTGGCACACCATTGGTAACTTTTTGATTTAGGAAATGGCACCTATGGCTCTAACTACACAGGATTTGTAAGACAACAGTTTAGCTGTCCCCCTAGCAACATAAGCAGTTGCATTCAGATTTACAATTCTGTCAAAAATACAATAGTGCCCGAGGCCTTGGCCAGGACCTGACATGCTGTATGCACTGCATAAGTGCTATTAACTGCTTCAATTATTTTTTTCAAATAAAGTAATGTGGTTAAAGAAGCAGGACCTTCCTTTGACAAAACCAAACTGATGAGAATACAGGGTTAGAAGATTTTTGATGTCCAGGTTAATGAGGTTGGATATTCTACATTGCTTTACATATGAGGCTAAGGAGACTAACAGCTCTGTAATTAAAAGTGTCTGTGGTTGGGCCACGCTTGTATAACAGCATTGCAATGTTTGTTTTACAGGCTTCAGAGATGTAGCCGGTAGAGAGCCTTAGATTAAAGAGGTTAAGTACAGGCTAGGTAGCATAACACGCAACATTAACATTCCCACAAGCAGTCCAGGTAACAAAGAGATCCAGTCCTCCTACTCTGACATAGTCTGTTCTAGAAGGGAGGAGGGTACAACCTATTATTTTTAAAAGCAGTTTCTTCACATTTTGTTCTACTATAACTGCTGCTGTTCTTATGGAAACAAAGACATCTGTGGTCACTGCTATTCTATGCCACCACTAGCGTAAGAAGAACCTCCATTAAAATATAGTGACAACTGCTAATAGATAAGGCTCATTCTAAATATTAGATTCTTAATGTGTGTGAAAATAGAGAGTTTGTCAAAGGGCATCACTGTAAGAAGTAACACCACATTAGGCCCAGCAACAGATTCCCAACCATGATCTAGTTAAGAGGAATTAAGAAAACAGTATAAGCAGTAACCACAAAAAGAAACTCAAAGATCAGAAAACAGACACACAATGAAAAATAGTCAAAAAGATGCAGTAGGAGTGAAGGATACTGAAACTATGGAGTGGAATTGAATCGAGGGGCAAGGGAAGGGATGAGCAGATCAGAAAAAGGGAAATGAAAAGTGGCACAAAGTCTGTTCAGGTAGTAAGAAAGGAATAGTTGCCATGTGGCAGGTGGTGTAACAGGTTAAGCAGGGTTAGAGAGAAAAAGAGGACATTTCTACAGAGGAGTACTCAGACCTCCTGACAAAGAATGAACCGCAAAAAGTCAAGATTGTATAAGGACTGAATGAAATGGAGCATTTAAGTAATGGGCCAAGGCCCACTTCAACTGGTCAAGCATGCATGCCACTGCTAAGGGAGACCCTGAAGGTGAAGATTTGGAGGCAGCGAATGTAAGTTGGCATAGAATTCTACATTTTAGGGTTTAAAACACTAAGAAATGCTGAGTTTAGGCACTAGAAAGAATCTGTTTCATTATAGAACCTTTAGGTGTTTTTTGCAGAAATAGACCTTTACGGAATCTGACAAAAGAAGACCAGAAAGCAATACTTTTGCAAGGTGGTGTAGTAGTAGAGGCAGAATTGGCAAATAGTGTCGGTGTTACATGAACTTCAGCAATTTTGGATGAGAAATGCTGTTCTAGAAACAATCCATTCCATGGAAATCATCTTATAGCTGCAGATTTGTGGTTTACTTGAGGGAAGAATTAGGTAGATTATGATTTTCATATATTCAGGAGCAAGAATATTTACTCCTTGAAAATCAAGATACAAAGAAAACAAGATGAGCTTATTAAAGACTCTTGTGGACAGTGCACTAGCAGGCAGGCTTTGAGGTGATAGAATTAGGCTGTCCATGAAATCAGATTTCTTGAAGGTGAGGTAATCCAGAATCAGAGTGTCAGGCTCTTAGCAGTAAATTTGCAATGATCTAAGTCGGACATCCAGTTTGTTCAATAATTGATACCAACATGAGAAAAAAATGAATGTTTCTGGAATGATATAGGCAGGAGATGGAAGATCCAGCTAACAAATGAAGATTAATGCATTTGTAGGCAGAGTGCAAAGGATACAGTCTTCAGTATGGTGGCATTGCATTCCATAGTAAAAAAGTTTCCAATTGTGTTTAAACTGCACTTTCACTCAGCAAGTTTCATTCGTAGGTCCATTCAGTGATGTTAACTTTAATAAACTGGTATGGAGATATTTAAAACTATTAATGCTAGGAGCCTTAAAAAAAAATCCACACCCAACATGCTTCTCACCCTAGACAATGCTGATGTCAGTGCAGTCACTGAGACATGGTTTAAAGCCACAAAGAGACACCGACCATCCACACAATTAGACCAGCTACTACACAGACAGGACTAAAGGTAGAGGTGTTTTGATTTGCATCAAAAGTAAATATATGCTAAAGGCTGGTCAAACAGGACAATGCACTTGGGTTTCTCCACATTTAAATCACCATAAGCAAAATTCCATACAACTTCCTTGCAAGCTACAGGTCCATATCTATGACCCAGGAAAACCCATAACATGTATTTAAAACTTGCAGGAAACACTCACCTTCCAACCCAATACCATATCCATGGGTGACTTTAATTGCCACATTATTAACTGGGAACATGAGATTTCTGGATTTTGTAAACTCAAAACTCCCAGGACCAGATTGTCAATACACCAACCAGGGGTGCAAACATACTGGATCTGGTACTGACTAATATGGGAGAGTGCTGCACACCCACTAGTGTAATTTTTTCTCTGGCAAGGTCAGACCATAAAATCATCTCCTTCAAAGTAAAAATAAAACTTGGAACCCCAGCTAACCCTGAAAACTCAGGAAGTACTCAAAGGCTAACTTCCTACTATGAAGTGATAACCTGGGAAATGTTCAAGCCCCCATAAACCCTGAGAACACTGCTGCCTATGCTGAACTATTCACAGAAACCCAATCATGTTACGAGCTGCATAGAGACAGCTGTACCAGCCAGGAAGAAATGCAAAACTAACTCAAAAAATCACAGCATCAATAGGCTGTATAACAGAAGGAACACAATCATGGCAAAAATTAGGAGTTGCAGCACCCAGCAGGATACTAGCACTCTCATCAAACTTAAACAAATCGGAGGACAAATAAGGTCTACCAAAGCCAAATCTGAGGTAAATTTGGTCTCTAATGGACACATGAAGTTTGCAAATGGTTCATCTCCTAAGCACCTGCTTCTAAATGTTTCATCTTTCAAGCACCTGCTTACACTTATCAAGGGTATGAGAACATATCAGAGATTTTTGGATGCATGGCTAGGCTTAAAAAGGCCCTTGTGGTAGTTAAGCCTAGTAAACACCTATGACCCTATTAAGTCCCACTTGGTTAACAGTCAAATGACAAACACTGTGAATCATGCACAGAGTTTGATTTTATACTTTTATCCACTACATGTAGACAGGCTGATATGAAAACCTCCATCAGTAATTTTAATTATGCTTAAACATTTTAAAATGACACTAAAATAGCTGAACTCAATTATGCTTCCATGATAAATTGTTACATCTGAACGATGCAGTTCTTATACTGTACTAGACAGGTTAAAGAGCAAAATCATTCACAGATGCTTCAAGTGATGCAAAAGATACAAATCAGAAAAAAATAAAACAAATAAACAGAGATAACTACAGTATTTTTAGTTAGTCATTGTCAACTGAGTTCTAATAGTAATGTTCTCTTTCTAATATCTATACTATGTTATCTTGTATTTAAAAAAAATTGAAAAAACAGAATTTGAATGTCATGCCTGGCATGCCACTATATTATATAATGCAAACATCAATATGCAAACAGTTGACTGCATAAAGATGTATATCATCATAAATATGAACCACAATTTTTCTATGTAAAGCTGATAAAAAATATGATACAAAAAAGAGAGATAAACTAGTGTACTTGACAAAGACAACTTATAAATATACATAATAAAAGGGCAGTTTGACCTTGCTGTCCAAGTACACTTCAAACAATATCCAGGCCTGCCTAAAATATGATGGAGAAGTGAGTCAGCAACAGAAAAAGAAACATCAGATCTTTAAAGCTCAGTTTTTTCCTATGACCCAAGGGGTTGCCTGCCAGTTGCATTTAAAGTGAGGTAGTCACACTGTCATTAAGATTAAACTGGCATTCTTATCCATTTTTCACAGAGCTGAGGTTGAGAAACTCTAATGCATTTCTTTCTGTAAGTAAATCAGCTTCTTAGTAAGAAGCAAATACAATGCCCACTTCTGTATAATGAAAAGAAATATGTAGGGTTCCCTGACATTAGCCATTTATTAGACATTTCAGTGCAGAGGTACAGTTAAAATGATGAATTAAAAGCATTCACTTGCCTTTCTGTCCTTTTCTGCCAATGGATATTAATGATGTCTTTCTTCATGCAGCTGTATCTAATTAATTTTATAGCAAACAATAAAAATTAAAGTGTGAGAAACTGTAGTAAGGGAAATGCTGCTACTACATGCCTACTGAATCTAATGAACTGAGGGTGCATACGAATGACTAAATGATCTTACTGCATTTTTTAAACTGGCTGTTTTGACATGGCCCTGATTGTTCTTTTATTCTGAATGGAGGAAAATTACAGAAATTAAGCACCGTTTTGTTGTGTCACGCAACAATGCAGGAGAATGATTGAGGTAAGTATTTTAGAACTATGACACAAATGCTCTTCTTTTAACCTTGATTCAATTGGACTGGACGGGAGAGGGGTCAAGTCCAAGAATTTGATATTATGATCTTCAGCTCTTTGGTCTTTGCATTATATTGTCTCAAACTTATACTTTTCAAGATTGTGGGCTTTAGCACTGAAATAGTAAACCCAGGAAGGCAATAGATAAAATGTTAAATTATAATTTGAGATCTTCATAGAAACACAGCAAAATGAATAAACCAAGCAGGCACTGAGTATGTCAGTATTTACTACAACTTGATAAAATAATGTATCTTTATCTTGCAAACTCACTGAATCAACTAGAAATTATCTGCTATGAAAACACCCTTCTGCCTGGTAAAAAGCCTTTTTTTCCAAGCTTGAACATACTTCATGCTGAAAAGCAGTTCAGATTTACCAGTATGCTTTCTGTTGCTATACGAACTGATGTATTCCAAGCTGGATTGCTAACATAAGCTAAAATTCTAGAAAAAAGTATGTTATAAATAGAAAATATTGAATTATCAAGACACTGAGAGTTCAATATTTTATAAATATTCCAATGTCAAATTATTTTTGAGTAGAAAGAAACACCAGCACAAATAAAATAACTAAATAATTAGTTTAAATAATAAAATGTATAATGATGCAAAGATACTGTGTCCCTTATACCAAACACTCTATACCACCTACTTTATCTATCTATCTAGTTATCTATAGTAACTCTACAGTCACAACAGGAGACTGTGTATTAATACTGTGTGTTTAATGTTTCCTTACAAAAGGGATTCCTGCCCTGCTTCCTTCATTGTGCTCAGATAATCACTAATTTAACAATCTAGGAGTTGAACAAGCTAAAGGAAGCACGCAACCAAGCTGCCAAGGTTGTCAAGAATTCTAAATCTGATAATAAAATGAATGCAATATATTGTGGGATAAAACCAGAGATTTCTTATCTTCCCAGTATCAAATGTAAATGTTCAACCTGCTTATCTAATGATACAGAGGAAACCTTCAGTCATTTGTGGTCTAACTATTGGGAATACTCTGAACTTTTACATGCTTTGATGATAAGATCATATGCCTCACTGAAAATATAATACATTATTTAACACACTATGTACATCTAATGTTTTTACTCTTATCAAATGACACTTATTCACATTGCACATTCAACAAACTACAGCAGATGTGAGCTCAACTGGGAATCCTAATTTGCTCATTCATACCAGTATATGGAGTGTGTCCTCTTTTATGGACCACTATGGAAAAGAGATCTCCTTTCTATTTGATATAGAGTAACATCATTTACTTTGTCATCCTTGCTAAACAATTCACCCCCCCCTTCCATCTTTACTTGTTTTACTTCTCACCATGTAACCAAACCTGGCCCATGTTGCATCATATCTATCATCTCCAATCTACAACTTATAGCTAGGCACCAAATCTATATAGGTACCCTTTTTATTATGTAGACTGTATCTGTTGATGATACACACACGCACATCCACACACACCCACACCCACACCCACACCCAGATACACACCCACACCCACCCACACCCACACCCACCCATACAAACACACAAACACTCCCCCATACCCACACCCACCCACACCCACCCACACAAACACACACACACACCCCCACACCCACCCACACACACACACACACACACACACACACACACACACACACACACACACACACACACACACACACACACACACACACACACACACAGTGAGTGAGCCAGCACCAAATATAAATGAGAACGAGATGCAGTGTAGATGGATCCATGCCATGTTAAGAAATAACCAGGAGTCCAGGAATTTAGCTATTAATCTTACTAGAGTTCCTTTTAATGAGACAGTTTTGTCTTTGCTTAACAAAGGTCTGAATTATATACCTTCAGCTTATGTAAGATATGATCTAACGGACATCAGAACTTTTTTATAGCAATGCAAACCTTAATATTTTGTTTATTAGCAGAGGAGAATCACATGCATTATTTTAGAGGATGGTAATTTCATACTCAAGCTATTTTCATTTAATATACCTTAATGTAATTTAGTAAAAGTGACTGAATAATTCTTACTAAATAACTTATATCTGCAGCAGAAAGACTTGATTAGGACATTTTCTCTTAATTTTATAGTACAACTAATATAGGGTTAAAAAAGCTTAAGGAAGAGGGATTATATGGTTATCATTCAAGCAGATATGGCTGGGGCTGTTTTGATATGATCTAACTGGATTATATGCAAGAAGCTTTTGCACAGTTGAATGATGCAAAAATGTACATATGTTAAGTATGGTTTTGACCACATTCCAAATCATAAGTCTAAAATTGATGTATTTTTAAATGTGACCTTTTAAAATGGCAGTATTGATTTGGATAGTAAAAAAAATATTGCTGATCAGTGTGATTGGCAATGTTATTACCTTCTCCTCAAAATTCATAAATCCATGCAGTCTTTTCCAGGATGGACTCTTGTTCCTCATTCTGGATCAGTTACTGAGCCTCTGGCTGAGTATTTGGAGTTTTATTTAAAATCTTTGTTGGACTTAGTTACAGACCTTTTGAAAGATACATCCCAATTTTTTAGGGGTCTATATTATATATTTGAAGTTTCAAAACTTCAAATCCCATATGTTCGACAACATATGATCGAAGTTTGAAACTTCGAATATATAATAAAACATAAAAAAAAATTACTTTAATGCTCTGAGCAGGGGACAAGCCCCCCTGCACCCCCCCTACTTAAATATACCAACTCCAAGATCACACTTCAGTGCAGAAAAGGGAAATTCTTCCATTCTGCACTGTATGGCACTGTTACATTTAACCTTCAAACTTTTTAAGGTTCGAGCATATGGTGTCGACCATATGATATTTGAACTTTGAAAAGTTCATTCATGTAATAGGAACCCTTTTCTAGATGTCATTAACAAGGCAGTTATTGAACCAAATACTCTCATGCATTGTCTTGATGAGAGTTTACATACACGTTACCTACAGTTCTAGCTTGGAAGCTACTGGTTGATAACTTCAGTGCTGTATTCTGTGTTATTCAATATTTATTGTTAGACTTACTGAAGGATGATAGTACAGAAGAATACATTATTAATTGGAGACAATTTTTTGATAGATGAGGGGGGAAGCCATTGGTGGTGAATTTGTATACATTTATGCTGACCGATATATGGATTATGTTAAAATTTAAATTATTTATATTGCTTATATTTCATTTCTGACTTACATAAATATGTGGTGATGCTTCCATGACAACTGTTGATTGCTATATAAAGGGTAACGAAATAAGTTGAGAGATTTCTGAACTTTCTCAGTAATAATACTTACTGAGAAACTAGCAGTGCACAAAGTAATAAACTAAAGGTATTAGTGTTTTAAAACTTTATTATAATGCTTTTGTCAGTTCAGACCTTTTCAAAAACTGTCTATGCACTCAAAAACACCAAATTTATATACTCGATAGACCAATGAGACAATGTAATCAATTGAGAATCTTCAAACAAATTAAAAAGTTAAAGAATCACAAACACTTGTAAAAACTTCCATATAAAACATAAATAAATATGTAATTCTTTATTAACTTTCAACTTTAAAAAAAAACATTCACTGTTAATCATATCATTAAGTCCTGGAAACTTATCTGCCTTCAACCTAATCTGCCAATGCATTTCTCTAATCTCTAACCTGTTCCTAAAACTACCTCCCCTTAAATCAAACCTTTTCCAAAATTGCAAATATAAACTTTTTATATCTGTCACAGATGGTTGTGTGTTTATATAAGGCATTGTTTTTCATCCTTAATTTTTATGGAATAAAGGTGCTCTTTAATTTTTTTTCTCTAGACTACAGGTAGTCATCCTGATGTAAAATGCTTGACATCCAGAAGATATCCCTATATAAACCACCTATTTGGACTTACAACTATATCTCTCTGGAACCTAAATATTGTAATTTAAATGTTCTAAAGAAATATATGGGCTTTCATAAATATATCTACATACTTTACAGTTTCCATATTTATACATTCCATTTTTCTTTTTGCTACAAAGTAAAGTGACTTTAGTACTGTGGTTTTGTAACAAAGTTTTGAAACTACTGTTTATATATATATATATATATATATATATATATATATATATATATATATATATATATATATATACAAAAATGGGTTCACTCCCAGTAGCTTCAAATACTTCCTCACTCCCGTCCAAACATAGAAATAATAAATAACACTTTCAGAGGCTCTAGTAAACTGACTCCTTGAAATGTTCCTTTTCATGAAATAAGTATGATTTCTTCTAAAATGCAGATATCTGTTCAAAAACATGTTCTAACGATAAATACACCTGTCAAATTTCTTACTACTTACATCCCATTCTATAGCCACATCTAAAAAACTAACTTTAGACCCCATTTCACCTAATGTAAATTCAAGAAAATTAGAAATCTCGTTAAGATGTTTAACAACTCTAATACATTCATCATGCTTTCCATCAACAATGAAAAGAAATAAACAAATCTTTTATAAAAAATTATTTTGTCAAAATAAATGTTTGTGGTTAACAAATTTGTTTCCCTACAGCCCAATACCAAATTTGCAACAGCTGGAGCCACTGCTGACCCCATTGCAACACCTTTTATTTGTGTATAATACCTTTTGTTGAACAAAATATAGTTGTTCACTAACACAATCTCTAAAAGTGTACAATAATACCATATTGTTGGAAAATCAGTATATTTTGTCATAAACATTTTCAAACTCCTAAATCTTGTGGGATACTTGTAAATAATGAGCATACATCATCTGTGACCATATGAGCCTTAGCATTACTGTAATCATATGACAAATTAAATTCATATAATTTGTCTAAAAAAAATCACGAGTCTCTAACATAAGATGACAATTTCTGAAATAAGGTATTTGAAATAGTGTCAAGAAACAATGAAATCCCTTCTGTAATGTTGTTTGGAGCCAAAACAGTAAGCCTAAAGGAGGGTGTGTAGGTTTTTTATGTATCTTTGGGATATCAAATAAAACATCAATCTTTGGGTTATCCACCTTTAGAAAGTCATATAATTCATAACTAATATTATTGTTCATTAGATGTTCATATAAAACAGAATGAATAACCATGTAACCTTTTTGTATGGCACCCAAAGAAACTTCAGTATATTCATTATCAGATACTTTGTGCTCTACTAGTTTCTCAGTAGCTTTGGTGAGTTATTTGTTTTTTATACCACTGTTCAATCAGTGTCATTTCATTTTTTTTTAATAATAGTTTGTGATCAAATTCACCAACAGATATAACATCCAGTCCATAGATTGTTTTGATTTATTTGTATAAAAGTTAATGGACTGGAGTTTAAGAACTACTTTGTATCAAAAAATGTTGAAATGTTGATCAAAGATTCCCTTCTAAGAAGTGACAGCTGTCAGCTGAGGTTTATGATTGACAATATACCGTATTCCCGTTTTTTTTTTTTTGGTCAACAGAATTTGCAGTAGTGACCCGGAGTTTGAAATCAACACTGCTAATATGATTAACAGATTTTACAAGACGGTTACATGGCAGATATGGTTAATGCTGTCAGGATGTAAGCTATTGGTTACAAAATAGATGTGCTTTTGAAGCAATCTACTATTTTTAAACATACAAGACTCAGTAACAATTCTATTTGGTTTGTAACCACTTATGGCACTAATGCCTTTAAAGTTAGCAATTAGCTGAGAGTTTGGCTACTGATACTTGATAGTTGCTATTATAGTTATAGAACTAAATGAGCTTTTGACAGTTTTGCTGGATTTTTAAGAGATATTGTGGGCAGCTTAGTCTCTCATGGCACTTGTATGCTGGTAGGATGTTTTCCCTGTGGCTCTTGTTTTATGTGCTAATATGTATTAAAAAGCAAGTTCTTTACTGCAGTCAGTATCAACAAAAGGCATGACATTAGGATTTTTGCCACATGTAAAACTAATTTTATCATTTCTTGTATTTGCATTTGTAGATCATTTTGTTTGTACAAACCACATATGCGCTCAGACAATTAATTTCCTGACATATGAGTGATACTGATTGCACAGCCTCTTACATAAATACCATGTGGTTACTTTCACCATTATGGCTATTGATATGATTCGAGGTATATTAAAGTAATACAAGCCATGCCATGAGATATGCCTTGGATCATAAATAAAGAAAATATGGATTCTGAATTTGGTTGCTCTACCAAACTATGATTAAATTCATTATTGCTACATGATTGTGACTAAACCCATTTTTCTTTCTGAGAAATAATCTTATTTTATGTAATTATTGACCTAAAAGCCTGAATATTTTTGTACTCCAGCATTAGCTGTATTTCTCCTGTTTTGAAATATCATATATATGATGAGTATATCTTTGAACTTTTGTGCGCAGGTTTTATTATTACCTATTACTGATGATACCATACGAGTGTTTCTTTTTGTAACCACAGTATAAACAGAATCTTCCCTAGTAGCAGCCAACCCTGCCAACCTAGTAAAAAAATACACATAAATGCATAGTTTCAACATTGTGAACAAATAATCGTATACTGTTCTTTTTAGTATATATTTCAAACTTCCAAAATATGGAAAAATCCTATCGCCATTTGATGTCACAGCCCTGTTCCATCCTGATCCCAATACTTGAATCATTTAAAACCAATATTTGCAGGTATGTTTTTAATATTTCTTGCACAGTCTGACAAATTCATAAACTTACCTGTTAGTTAATAAAAATGAATGATCTCAAAAAACCCTCAAGAAAAAAATTGTTTCCTCCCATGTTACAAAGATTGTGTCTGGAGCATTTCTCCCCGATCCTCCAATGAAAATTGCCTTTGTTCCAAGTCAGACTTTCTCGGTAAACAACTGTTAATTAATAAATAAATAAAACCTGTGTACAAGCTGGTCCAAACAGGGTTTCCTAGGGAAATCTAGTCATGTTCTGATGGTGTTGCGTCTGTCAGTGCTGCAGTCTATCATATGTTGCTCAGTGCTCCAGGAAAACTATTACCAATAGAGTTCATCATGATGCAGGACACTCTGCTACCAAAACCACACCCATTTCTGTCTTCAGACATCGGCACTGCACAGTTCTAATCAATGAGAGTTCTAAAAGCTCAAAATCTCATCATTACCATAATATAGTGAACACCTTAGAGCTGCCATCTTGCAAAGGTATTGTCTAAATATTGGTGACATAAAACATGACATAATTCCAGAAAATGCAGTCTGTGGACTAATCTAATTCAATATAAATATGGAACAGACTACATAAAATCTTTAAAAAAAATGCAAATGTGAGCACACCAACACAGCCGGTCAAGAAGCAAATAGTCCAGAGTTCAATAGGTGTTTTTATTCCAAGGATTAGTGCTTTTGTGGGGCTTCATCAGATTCAAAACAAGAACGATAAAATCACAAAACACATTCTATATAAAAGGAGAAAAAAGAGAATGCAATCAATCAACAATTTGCATTACTAAAACAATTAGCAAAGATCATCGCCTCTTAATTAAGGCTGGTCTGAGAGGAATACCAGAGTTTAAGCCAGAAGGCCTATATGCCTGTAGAGATATAATTAATTTAGCTTCAAGCATTTCCACTTTGTTATTAACATTACCTCTCCTGTTGCTAAGTACTGCTAGTTGTAAGACCCTAAAATGAAAAACATTAGGTCCTGTTAAAGCTGCATGACTAGCCAATGCATTCGTAAGAACCCTATTATGAATATTACCTAGATGTTCTAAGATACATTCTATAAACTCTCGTGTAGTTTTTCCCACATAAAAACACGTACATGCATAGCAGTTGGCTAAATAAACTAAGTCCTTACTCCTGCATGCAGCCATAAATCTAGGCAAGAAGACACGGCTAGTCACTGCAAGAGTAAATTGAACATCTAAGGAAATGGAGGAACAGGCTTTACAGGTACCACAAGGAAAAGTACCCCTACCTAATACTGACTCTAGAGTTGGACATTTAGGTGCATAGCATAATAACCTCTTAATGCTCATATTGTTCCTAATAAAACCGGGATATTCACCTACAATCCACCCCACTTTATTGTCAGCTGTCAAAATAGGCCAATTCCTTCTAATAACTTCACAAAATTGCTGTATATTACTTGAAAATGTAAGCAATAAATTAGGCTTATTGATGCATTGTCTAGGATGACTATATCTGTGCACACCTGAGAACTATGGAGCTCCTCTGTTGTCTCCCTGAGTGGTCACTTCGGAGTAAATATTTTCTACTTGTCCCCTCCAATAACCACTGGTGAGCAAACACTCAAGTAAGTTACTCATCATCTCATCCATTGTATATTCATTTGTACATAGACAAGCTATCACAAAGAATGGCACCAAGCAGAGCTGTAACCAACAAACTATTTAATTAAACGTTTTTCATCCAGGTATTTTCCCAAACTTCCTCAGATACTGGACCTGGTTGGTTACAACTCTGCTTGGTGCCATTCTTTATGGTTCTTAGTTTTTTTCTACATGATAGTTTATAGATGAGATATCTTTAAAGATTGCCCCTTGACTATGTTAGAAAAAATATGGGAGGGGTGCATGCTGAGTCTGTGTAAGATACTGTTCCTCCAGCGGGGTTTCCTGTATAGCTTGGTTTCCAATCTACTTTGTATATTCTTGTAGATGGTAACATCCAGTCATGGAATAATTTATAGTATCAGAAACACAGATATAGTTCAACAATTTTTAAATAATGCTCTTACAAGCTTCGAAAGTTGATAGAACAACAGGTTTTGCATTAGCATGAATTTTCTGAAGGATATGAAGTCTGTCATTATTTTTTAACTTCAGTCTGTAATGATTTACCACTTATTTGCCAGTAAACTACACTTTTAAGAAAATCAGACCAAAAATATGAGGCCAAAATCTGGACATTCTGTGAAAAATCTGTACAGCTGAGAGATATGGAGACGATGTGTGTTGGTGCATTCGGTGATTTCTATGTAGATAGTCTTGTAGGTGTTGGCTATTCGGTGTAGAATATTGGTCAATCAGCCATTTGATGCAGATTTTGTTTGGTTATTTTGATGCTATTTGATAACAGCACGATAAAAAACATTGAGGTAATGGCTCCTTATTGAAGAGATGAACAGTCTTGTGTGAAAAGTGTCAATATCCCAGAGCCACGCTGCACCTGTTATCATCTTTTACACGGGATTCTTTTATTAAATAGAGGTATGACTATCACGGCCTTCAATATATTAAGTGTTGGCATTCTAGTACTTTGCAGGGCATCCAGGCTCACAGAGGATTTTTTGGCATCTCTTTTGGAATTCAGGCTGTTTTATGAATGGTTTTGATCAACATATTTTTTTTTTCATGGGCTACTCTCTCTCTCCTGTAGGTCTCACTCCAGTCCAAACGTCTAGAGACAGATGGCTTTGACTATCCCAAGAAGCACAATGTTTGTTTTCCTACTTGGACAGATAATCAAACAAGGGCAGAGTTCCAAAAGAAACAGGCAGTGAACCCAGATGAAGAGTTTGTGGATGAGCCCACTCCTGGCAAAAAGCCAAGAAGGAAAACTAAAAGAGATCCCTTATGCCCAAAGGTCAATCCTCCAACACCTGCAGAAGCTGCATTGGAAATGGAAGGTAATGACTTGAGGTGGGGGGGCAACAGAGGTCAGTCTTCTGAGGAATACTTGAAAGATTTTATCAATTCATTGCTAGAAGACGGGATGGTTAGATTATTTGACATAGCTTTGGAAAGGAACTTTGGTGCCACCTCAGTTTTCTCTCCTGGGGAGGTAGGAAGGACAGATTTGAGGAAAGAAGCATCCCATCCCTTACCCAGCCTACAGAGTGAGTCCAAGACCATCACTAGTTCTAAGGGTGATGTCTCTTCTGATCTGGATAATTGTGCTATTCAGATCTTGTCCCCCATGGCTACATTGAACCTTTTAGTTTCCAACTCTTCTGGGTCCCACATTCCCCAGGGGATAAGGTGCATTATCGATGCCAATGAATCTTCTATCAAGGACCTGATGGCAGCTGTGGTAGCTATTGGGAAAAAGGCATCCACCAGAACAGTGCTAAGAAATTGAGCCACTTGGTCACTAGGTTTCATAATATTCATGGAAGTGCTTATAGAAAAGGATCCAAGCCAGCACTTGCCTTTGTTATACTTTTTGGCCATTAGGGAAGCACATCACATCAAAGGTAGCTCAGGTTGGGCAAATTATGCACAGCGATTCAGGAAATTAAAAGTCACAGACAAGTCCTTCCGGTGGGGACTAAGATACTCCGACATTTGGTTGAATGCCATGCTGGATAAGTCGGCCACCCCATATGGATTGTGCTGGTCGAAACAATGGGGAAGTACATTTATGATGGGCTTTTAACTATTGTAAATGTTTTTGGCCAGCTTGCAAATTTTCTCACATGTGCTCTGGCTGTGGGAGGTGCTGGCAGATCATAAGTTAGGAATGGCCTGGCATTCCCTCACCTCACTTAGAAGAAGGACTTGGGGGAGTACAGGATAACTGTCCCAGAGGCAAACATTTTTTTTTTCATGGCTGCAAAGCCATCACTAGGAGCAGTTTTGACCAATCCATTCTCACTTTCAGGCCCAGCTAGATAACTTGGCCCAGTTGTTGTCCAAATATCCTGACCAAGAATGGCCACAGCCATTCTTAAAGTTTTTAGCAAAGGTTTCAAGAGTGGTTCTTTGGTTCTTTTAGTTTCCAAGTCATCCATTAAGGGACATTAAGAAATTGCAACTAATTTAATTAAGAAAGAACAGGCAGCCAACAGAGTAGTTAACCACTTTTCCACCCCTCCTTGGCCCACTTTTAAAATTTCTCCTACCAGCCTTGCTCCTAAGAAAAAGAAAGGTGCATTCAGGCAGTTTCATCATCTCTCACACCCTGTGGGTGTTTCAGTCAATGATTTCATTGACAAATACCAGAGCAAAGTATATAACTCTTCCCTAGATCAGGCTGTTGAGGTCATCTTTTGCTATTCCAGTCCTTGGCTTTGTATGTTGGATATTCAGTTGGCATTCTGGCCTCTTATTTGAGTTTTCAGTTTGAAGGGAAATTCTTTTAGGACACAGCCATGCCCATGGGTTGCCCCGTGGCTTTGTTCTGCCTTTGAAATTTTCAGCACAGCTTTGCCTTGACATTGGCAATAGAAGGCACCTCATCAACCAATGATCTACTACCTGGATAGTTTTTTCATAGTATGTGATGGACAAGAAGGGTCAGTTCTGGATATGTCAGCTTTCAAAGAACTTTTCTATATTTTAGGAGTACCACTGACAAATGATACGTTAGAAGGGAAGAGTGAAGTCTTGACCTTTTTAGGATTAGCATTTGATACCACTGATAGTTCATTTAAACTTCTGCCAAACAAAATGCAGCAGGTTAGGAACTTGTCTTGGAAATTTCTGGGGGGGGGGGGTCAATAAAGCTCACATGGGTGAAATCATGCAGCTTCATAAGCTACTGAATGTTGCCTGCAGGGCAGTCTCGCTGGGCAGGATTTTCCTCCAGACCATTTCTGACCTGCTGAAAAGAAACAAATCCAAACATTACAAGAATCAGAGTGGACCCCCAGCTGTGGTTCACATTCCTGAAATAATTCACTGGGGTGTCATTTTGGCAGTCCCCTTGAGTTTCATACAGCAACCTTAATCTTTTTACAACTGTAGCAAGAGGGTTTGGTATGGCAGGATACTTCCAAGGCAGTTGGTTTGCTGAAAAATGGCTGTAGTCTTGGTCAGAAGATAAGAGGTGGGATATTACTTTCCTGGAGATTTTCTCTATCCTGGTTGCCATGTTAGTATGGAAGGACACATTATGCAATAGTAAAATAGTATTTCATTCAGACAATACGGCTGTGGTACACTTCCTCAACAAATGGCCCCATGTCCAAACTGGTACACTCTTTTAGTTTTACTGAGGGTTGAAATTAATCTATCCTTCTCTAGTGTGCATATGCCTGGTCAACATCTATATCTGCTAGTCTTTTCCATTTTCAGTTCACCAAGTTTCACCAGATGGTCAAGCATGCAGAGTTGAAGGGCATTGCAAGTTTTGAGGAAGTCTGGTTAATTGGAGAGGAATAGTGGCATTGTTGCTGGTAATGTTATGGGCTAGTAACACAAGGAAGGCATATTCATTATCAATTCAGACTTTCAAGGGTTTCTATGGGTCCTTGTCTCCTTGCCACATAATTTGGAGATTGTCATTGGTCCTCTGCTTCCTGGTTGTCAGATGCTGTTTAGGAGATGGGTTCATTTAGCGGCTTTAGAATGGTAGGCACACTTTTTGGGCCATCAAGATATATCCAGCCACTGGCTGGTTGGTAGGCTGATCGAGGGCTGAGAGAATATTTGTGGGGCTTCTCATAATCCTAAGAAGCTGATGGAGAAACACCTCCTTACCATCATTGTCTGGGACTTGTTTAACACAGTAACTGGTTTCCATACCTTTACCAGACTGGCTGCTTTGGTCACTTCATTATACATAGATGCCTTTCATGCCAGACAATTATTAAAGTCCCTTTGTTGGGAGGATCTCATTATCCACAGCGATATTATTTTAATATGGATTAAGACATCCAAGACTGACCAAGTAGGTTAAGAGCTGCAAGTGCAGCTGGATAAGTTGATGTGGCTGGCCATTTGCCAAGTTCACTGGTTCAGATTGCTGTACAGGATCAACATCAGGGATGCTAGGTCAGGCCTGGTTTTCATTTGGGAGGGTGGCAGACCAATTAGATTGGCAGAGGTCAACCTCTTCCTACACAAGGCCATCTGGGAGCAAGGTATACATCCTCAAGGGTATTCATCTCACCCATTTAGAATAGGTCGCATTTCTGACTTGGCCATGGAGGGACATTCAGCTAAAGTCATGCAAAAAGAGGAAGGTGGCTGTCTGATGAATTCTTATCATACATCAGGAACTAAACCTTAATTTCTGTTTCACACTAACTCTATCAGAACTGTTTGTTTTTAGAAATAAGATCTAAGCATTCCCCAGACCAATAAACATGCATCTAATTTTAGATGCTAGCAATACCTATGACTCCACTATAAAGAATAGCACAATGCTGATTTCCCTATATATACTATCCAGCATTATTTATTACTAAACATTGCCAGGATCAAGGTTACCCTTTGCAGAGAATAGTTCTTGCTAGACTGTGGTCAGTAAACTCAACAGTAGCATCCTTTAAAATCTTGCAAATATGCATGACAGACAATAAAGCCTTCAACACCTGTCAAATTAATCAACTAGAACATTCTATGTAATCTGATCAACTTATGATTCTGTTTCAAACTATCTTAGCATATGTTGGTGTGTCTTTCGGCTTATCCTGATTAGGGGTCGCCACAGCGGAACTCCAGTCCGCTAATGTTTGGCAGTGGATTTTTACGTGCCGAGTTACCAGCCCTGATGCACAACCTTCAATGAAGGCACGCCCATTCACATATGCCTCCACACAGAAGATGCTCTAGCTGAGAATCGAACGTCTTGCTGTGAGACGACAACGCTACCGCAGCACCACTACTGCGAATTTTAAACTATCTTAGCATATACCACTTAAATTGTTAAACTATTGAAAGACCTAATCACTAATCAAATCTGCAGTCATTACCAAATGAACCTGCTTTCCATTTAATGAACTTGCACTCCCTGTCTACTTTAATAACAGCCTGCTCTTCATTACAGCCCTCTGTTCTGTTCATGCATAGACACTTGACCTGTAGTCACTTTTGTCTCAGTCTGTTTTTGTAATTTAATTTTCTTTTTCTCTCCTTATAGTCAGACCCCCATCCCTTATACGTGATGCTAGCACATACTCTTACATTGTCATCTATTTTATGGCATGTTCTTCCCTTCCAGCTTGGTTGGTTCTGACTTGCATCAGCATCAGCCTGACCCACACTAAATCTACCTCTACCTCTAGATCTGTGCACATATGCCTCTACCTATTTCCCTGTTTTTATTTTATTAATCTGTTGACTTATTAGTCACCCGTATAAATTAGATATCTGATTACTAACAAAGTAGCTACTATATGTGCATCTCTCCTCAGGATTTTTAACAGAAAAGCAAATACATTTATAAAGCACAGTGGGTCTCATGATAAACGGAAAACAGTCTGGTACGAGTGCATAAAATGAATAATGCTAAAGGAATTGACATTTGTCCAAAATTAGCATTGTGCAATGAAATGAAGCCTGTTGCAGACCCCCCCCCCCCCCACTTAAAGCCTGAGTCTTATTACAATGATCTAACAATGATTCAGAAAAAAATGCTAATATTTTTTTTCCATAGATAAATTAAGAATTATTTGCCATTTTCATCCTGCCATGATAAAGGAATTACATTTTTGTGGGATTATGCTCATTTATTCAGAGCTTCTTGTGCCTGGCTTGGTCATCTGTGACTGCAAGACATGGATTGCTTCTAGAACCATTTGGACCTACAAACTGATACAAGTATATTTTTATGCACTTGCTCTAAATGTTTCAGTGATATTTAACACTTCTGTGTTGCATTTATTTATTTTGTTGAATTTATCACTGTTTTTCAGCCTGCACTTGTTAAAGAAACTCCATCTGTTTGTTACTGTACTGCTCTTAGGTTGTTTTAACAGTAGCCTAATATTTCTTAACCACCTCTGATACTGCAAAAGCTATCCTGAATTTGACAAATTTCTCTTAATTCTGCCAATATATTTATAAGTTTTGCTAAGCTTATGTATGTTGTGAACATTTCTAAGGGTTAGTGAACTTATTTCAAAGGATTCCTGATACTGCAGGAATTCTTACTTCTGTTGTAATGCATTTGGTATTGCACTTGAGCTCAAAGCCAGTTTGTTTTATATTGAGGGGATTTTTTTGGACTCTGGTGGGAACAGACAGCTAAATTCAATCCATCCAAGGTGGGAACTACTGGTCAATAGCTTATTGTGTTTCTATCTCATTGGCCTGAGGGTTTAATTTTATTGAAGTCTTTCATCCTGCTGGTATGAAAACCTCACTTGCTCTTTGCTCTCCATAGTCTGCCACTGTTCACAGCTGATTGAAGAGATGCCAGTTTGTGTAGAGGATTGTAACACTCCAGGTCATCTAATAGTATACTACTAAACACTCAAACTTTGACCTTTAAGTGACTTTCCACTACTCCTTCCCACCTAGAAATTGTTTCTCCTTGCCTTACATAGTATAGGCTAGATTCAGACGTACTGAATGCAGACTGTTTGATATGACTGCGCTCTTAAACCAGCCATCCTACATAAAGAGGGCCTCCCTGCATCCTTGTGACAGAAGAATGTAGCTCAGGACCCATTTAAGTTGGGGATTGCTGGAGAAAGGCTCAGTTTGGGGCTTTCCCATTGATAGCCATGTTAAAACTGTTAAAATTTGCCTGTATATAAGCCTCACATTTGTGTGGGTTTGAGCTGTTTACCATAGCTGCTCAACATTTGGCAACTTTGCCAGAGGTCTGTATTGCATCTACCTGTCTATGTACCACAAACAGAAAAATCCTGCCACAATGGATGTGCAGTTTCCCAACATTTCTCCTTTAGAGCTTGATTGATATGGGCATTTTGAGGTTGTAGCAATTGCTTCATGTATACTGACAACCATTTACTCCTAAAGCAAACTAACACCCTATGTGAGAGAGGCAAATATACTGTGGAATTGGAGTCATATCTGTCATGTAAAACCAAACTACATATGAAGAAGTCTGTCAGCACACAATGTTCATCTCTCATGCAAACCTCACCTCTCACAAAATAAGGTCATGACACAGAAACCCACATATGGGGAGGTGCTCACTAAAATCATACCAAAACAACAAAAACCTCCCAAATGCACATCATCTACATTCACCACTAAGCAAAAAGAAACCACTACACATATTAACACACACACCCATGTCTCAGCAAATATGCCCCTAAGGCAAACACATCAAATGTCTTGGCAATTCCATAGTGAAATACAGAGATGTCCCCCTCACCAGACTGGACAAAGAGAATGTCACAGTCAGTTGCCTATCAGGTGCCAGGATCATACAAATCTTGCATGCACTTAAGACACTCAACAAGTACCGTAATGACTCTATCATAGTCCAGGTTGGAGTGAATGACTTGAGACGTACCTCTCTGGACTATACAAAGAGAGACATGATGGCACTCTCTGATTAGGTATCCCAGGCAGTTATGTTCCTAGCCCCAAGCAGTATCCTACACTCACAGAGGATGATGCCACAATGTACACAAAAAATGATAGACTTCAAAACTGGCTCAGCTTCTGGTGTCAGTCCATGAGGATCCGGTATTTGTCAGCCTGGGAAGATATGATGGACAGACATTGTTGCTTTGCTAGAGATAGTCTGCACCTGTCCTCCCTAGGCTTTTTGATACTGGCAAAGGCCCTTATCTCCTCCATAGGGCCTTTTTTGGCCAGTGTGAAAACAACAAATTTTTCAACATAACAAAATCTAATCGAAACAAACTCAGGGTCATGTTGATTAATGCTAGGAGTTTAAATACCAAACTGCACACCCTGGAAGCACTACTGTCTGTGGAGGAGGCTGACGTCTGTGCTGTTACCAAGACATGGTTTCAAGGACACTGAGAACACCGCAGCTGTGCAAGGCCACAATGCCTTCCACACATTCAGTCCTCAAATTGAGCATGAGCACTAGTGCATTACTGTTAGACTGTGTTTGTATCTACTAGCTCCTGCACACTCCAAGTGACTCAGCTTGTACCAATGTGTGTGATATATTATGACTCTTTCACTCAATTAATGTCTGCTCCTCAAAATAGTTTAATGTTGAAATTAGAGTGTACCTCATAAGCTGGGTATTGTTTAAAACCGATTGTTCACCGCTGATGCTTTTACCCTTTGAAATGGTATTATCATGTAATCACTGCACTGTATTTTGCCATTAGAAACTACTTTACTTCTTTGTACCAAATCCCCTTTGCTCTTTGTTACTTTATTACCAATTTAACATATCCTAGTGTCTCCTATTCCAACTACTCTAAACCTCTCAGTGCCTAACGTAATTTTCTTTCATTACAGCTCGCTTGGGCCAGTACCCCTGTGTACCTCCCCCAATCTACAATAATGTGGCCAGACAAGCTCTGCTCTTTTAAAGGATGCACGCCTGGTACTGCCTACTACCTGTGGCCTAACCTACCTTCACACTACAGAACTTGAGTGTATGTTAAGTACGTTATTCTGCCACATATCATTGTGATTACCTGGTTTGTTTTTGTAGCATGTACACTAGCGTTTCTAAACAGTCTCTTCCACACACTCTTCTCCCTCATACCATCTGACATCCCCAGTTCAGCGTACTTTTTCCTATTTTTCTAACAGAATATCCCACAGTTTTGCCACTAGATGGCAGTATACTCCCACTCATAAATCTGTAGCAACTTGTACACATCTGATTTTACTCCTCCAACCTGCAGTTTGTCCTCTTAATTTGTTTAATACTCTACACCTTTTGAAACTCAGGCTTAACTGTAACCTTTTCTTTAAACTTTCCTGAACTTGCCAAAGGCTCTGACCACTTGAAGTGGGTGTCCCCACTGATTGTTTTTTGTGGAATTTCTGTTCCCATGCATTTCTCCTTCCAGGCCCTTTACACTTCAATATCTTCATAAATGACTTCCATCTTTGCATCCCAAATGCTAAACTCTTCCAATACCCTGACGACTCTACTATCATTTGCTGTGCCAGATCTCTTCCCACACTCTTACAAGAAACTCAATCCACCTTTAACAGCACTGAGTATTGGATGCTAAACAATCACCTAGCTCTCAATGCATCCAAAACCAAAATCATGCTATTCACCCCAACTAAAAACACCAAAATAGGCAAAAACTTCTTCTCTATAATAAGCCATAATAAGACTCAGACCGAAATAGTCCCCCATACCAAACTTCTAGGAGTCCTTATTGATGAACAACTACAGTATGACATTCACCTTCAGACTAACATTAAGAAAATTCACCGCAACTTGGCATCGCTTACATCACAATCGCTACCTTACCTCCTCCCCTCTCTCATGTATGGAGCTCCTATCCTTACCGACCTACAAGCCACCCTTAAATCTAAACTGTCATCTTGCTACAATAAAATCTCAAAGTTTGCTACAAGCGACAAATCTTCCTCTCACCACTTTACTCCTTACACTCTCTAAATGGGCTGGAGCTTCCTAACTTCCTCTCATACACTCAACTCTCCACTGTCCATAAACTCATTTACAAACCTTCTCAATGCCCATCTCTCTCTCCCAACCTTATCATGCACCTTCCTGAATGATCCCTCAGTCTAACAATCAGAACTTACTTGAAGTGTACAAACCATTGCCCACTCCAGGCCAATCTCTTCTATCTTTTTCCCTTGCACAGAAATGGAATTCTCTTCCCACTCATATTTGAACTGCCCAGAACCTCTCATCTTTTAAGACCTTAGTCCACTCTTATCTCTCTTCCAAATGGGAGTGCTCCTGTTTCCACCCCTCCTAACTTTCACACCATACTTGCATTGCCACAGAAACATGTCAACACTATAGGCTATCACCCACATAGTAATCCAATTGCTTAGCAGACCATAAACCTAAAGCCTTGTCATGCCACATAGTCCTATTACAACATGCCACACAGTCCTGTTATTTTCTGTCTTGTAAAATTGTTTGCAATAACTTCTACTGATTACCTTCACAATTACCTCAAATTAATATTATGATTTATGATGCTATTACTTCTGAATATTTGTAATAACTTCTGCTAATTGTTATTTTCATAATTACTCTGTATTAACCTTGACGTGATTTATGCTGCTACTATTTCTGTATATATGTACTTGGAGCTTTTCTCCCAGGGCCTCCATTGAAAAAGGGCTCATTCTGGTCCAATGGACTTTCCCAGTAATCAAACTGCAAATAAAAAATAAATAAATCATGAAGGAACCAAAGGGGGAGGTGTATCCATCTTCATTAAAGTAAAATACACTTTGAGACTGGTCAAACAGCATGGACCTCTCGAACTACTCCATGTCTAGTTAAGTATTGGGAAAGTACCATATCACACCATTGCTAGATACAGATTCCCTACCACGAACCTGGATAAGCACACCACCTACCTTGAGTTACTGAAATCCCTCACCATACAGTCCAAAACAATAGTCATGGGAGATTTCAATTATCCTCCCATAGATGGGGGGACATACACAAACAAAAACAAGCTCACCAAGAGGTTCCTGCAGATTGTTAACATAAATGCTCTAGAACAGATAGTCTGTACCTCCAATAGGGGTTCTAATGCTCTGGACATAATACTCACCAACATGGGGGTCACTGTACTTCCCCATGTGTGATGCCCTCCCAGGTTAGGCAGATCACAAATTAGTCTTGTTTGGAATAACTATTGGAATTGCACCCTCACAGGAACAAAAATTATAAAAAACTTTACCAAAGCTATAGCCTACTAAGCAATGGTATAAAAAGCGTCATACCACCTACAATCACAGACATCAATGATCACTATACAGAAGTGCACATAAATGCCTTGTACATACACTTAAGTGACTGCACAATCTCTGCTGTATCTGACAGATCAAAACTAGTTCTTCCCATAAAAATAAGCCACCGTGGTGGACATCAAGTATAAATAGATTATATAACAAGAGGAAGAAATTGACAAAAGCAAGAGGGATATCACTCTGCAGAGGTAGAGTTCCCTCCTAAACTTAAACAAGAAAATCAGGAATCTTGTGAAGTCCCCTACAGAAACTTACAAAACTAAAATCACATTCCTAGCCAAAGATAACCATAAGGCATTCTTTAACTACATACAAAGTCTAAAAGGGAATGTCCAGCTATGTGCTGAACTGGTTGTTGATGGTATCACTCATATTATACCAGAAGATATAGCCAACCTGCAAGCTGACAGATTCAGTGCAAACTTCACCTCCCTATCCCCACCTACCATATCACAAAGCATACTTGACACCAGTCCTCTGCCTAATATCTTTACAGAACAGGTAATCTCTGCTCTGAGCAAGGCCAAACACATGACTTTAATGGCACCCGATAATACACCAGCTTGTTTAAAAAGTGATTTAAAACAAGACCTAGCAGACCCACTTGGTGTTCTCTTTAATCATAGCTTAAGAACTTGCTATTTTCCTGCAGAATGGGGAACAGCAACAGTAAATCCCCTGCACAAATGGGCGCCATCAACTGACCCTGTGAACTACAGACCCATAAGTCTAATTCTAAAGAATTATCATGGGCCTTCTCAACAAGGACATATGCAACATCCATGCTGGACCCAACCCAGTTTGACTTCATTAAGGGTAGATAATTCTTAATAAACCTGGTGGACTTCTTTGAGAATGTCAACAAAGCCATGGACAAAGGTAAGACAGTGCACACACCCTATCTCAACCTTGCCAAGGCTTTCAACACAATTCCCCACTCTGGTATCATTGAGAAACTGTCTGAGATAGGGATTAAAGCTTACATTAGTAGATGGGTGGTCAATTCTCTCACAGATGGAACACACTCTGTCAAAATTCGTGACTCCACCTCCACCAGGAGACCCATCACCAGTGGAGTACTGCACAGGTCTGTGCTTGGCTCCTTGCTGTTTGCATCGAAGTCCAGGCCAAAGTAGATGGCCTTTGGCTCACCAAGTTCACTGATGATTGCAAACTGGGACAATCACTGAGTCCCCCAATGATGTCATCATATTACAAGAAGGGTTAACACAAACAAATGAGTGGTGCTAAAGCCATAGTCCAAAACTCGATGCAAAAAATGCATTATTATTCCCTTTGGCAAAATGGAATTAGCTACAAATTACAATACAAGCACCCCCCCCCCCCGAGTTCCAACCCAGTGGTGCAAGACTTGGGAACACAGGTTGACAGCAATCTGAACTTTGACCAACAAATGTCCACAGTTGTAAGGAAAGTCTTCCATGTAGCACACTTCATAAGCAAGGGTATAGCATCCAGGTCAAGCGATGTTATAACTCCACTGTATTCAACCCTTATCAGACCTCTAATACCCTTTTGCATGTACCTCACCAGACACCTGCAACAGCTGGAGAGACTTTGGATGTTTCTTACTAATAAAATACAGGGACTCCAAACCATGACCTATGTGGACAAGCTGAAATCCCTATCACTTTATACTGTATCGTATAGGCTGCTGAGAGGTGACTTGAGCCTGGCCTATAGGACAATCTCCATCCCTGCTGTAATGGAAATGCTGCACATCCGCAAGTCAAATGGCACAAAAGTTACTCACTTTAGAGATCTTAACCTAGCTGGTGGCATTAACAGAACATGCTGGAGAGACAAGTATGTCTCCTAGAGACTGCTGTTTTTCCAGAATAGAATTCCTATTCATGTAAAACAGAGCTCCTCACTGATCCTTTTCAAATGCAACCTAGATAATTGGATGGGAGACCAAAAATTCACTCCTGGGGTGGTACCCATGTCCCTCATGGACAGGTGTAGCTGGTGTTGATCACAGACCCATTCTGTTCATAAATTTGTGAACTACCCAAAAAGAACATGGGATTAACATGGCTAGACTTGTAAAGGCTCTAGGGCTGCTAGCCTAGTAACCTCCTTTAAACTTATGAACCTTTTTTTTTTTTTTTTTTTTTTTTTTTGCGGACTTCAGAATGGAAAAGACATATTCCAAGATATTATTGGCTGAAAAACATGGACTGAGCAAGTTCTCTCCCACTGGAGAAACCAAAAAGATTTTTATTGGATGGTAACAAAGGGTTCGGCAAATTTATTCATACCATTGGCCAAAAGACTTGGACTAAGTTCTTCTTTATTGGAGGAAAACATGAGGAAGAGGCTAATAAGATTTTTTGATTGGCTGAAAAGCCCTTTTCCATATATTTAGAAAGACTGACTGGCTAACTTCAATAAGTTGACAAAATATGTTCATTTGCATCTATTCCAAACATGTCATTTGATTTAAATATTGGGATTGTGATTGGATGTCTGTTCTTTTAAAAATAGGATACTCAGGAACAATTAATCAGGATCTGAAGAAGGCATATTGCCAAAAGCGCTTGTCCTGGTTCTGTAAGAATAAGTTTGTTTTAGCGATTAAAGTTTTACATCTATTTTACTGTGGTGGAACGTTCCTTGTGTTTCCTACATGGAAAGCCATATTTGGAAAATTAGTGATGAGATGTTTGTGATTCAGGTGGTGGTGTTTGTGAACAAAAATGCATTTTTAAAAATATTATACAACAGCAATTTAAGGTATCGTTATTTAACTGCAAGCCATGTAAAAACAAAGCTTGAAGAGAGTTGTGTCATAAAAGAACAGCTTTAACAATGATTAACTACATATATATGATCTGCAGATTCATTTATATTTCTGAAGTAAAGTCTGTCATTAAAATTTTATAAGCCTTATAAGACAGTAGAGTATCTGTTTACTTATTTATTTATATATTCATTTTATGTGTTTCAGTATTAATTATTGCTGTTTCTTTCCACTTTACTTTTGTTTTCTTTTACATCTTTTTGGAAAACTATACATATCACTGAAGCAGACATCATGTAAATATTTAAAATAAATTAATTCAAAGCATTCCTTTTAAAAGTGCCTTCATTGCTCTGATGTTAAAGAAATGATGGCAAGCTGAATAGTATGTGCCTTAATGTGGTAATTTTCTTTTCAGTCTTTATTTGTACAACTTCATTTTCAGCCTAAGTTACATGAGTAATAACCTTGACCAAATTCAGTATAATACATAACTGCATCAAACTGGGTCCATCTCTCAACTCATTTTGACTTTTTCCATAAGATATTAGAGATTAGAAATTATATGAAGTCCTACTGCGGTGGTGGTGCTGCGGTAGCGTTGTCGCCTCATAATTAGACGTTGGCCGTTCGATTCTCAGTTAAAGCGTCTACTGTGTGACGACATGCGTGAATAGGCGTTCCTTCGTTGAAGGTTGTGCGTTAGGCCCGGCAAGCCAGCATGTAAAACTCTACTGCCAATCATTAGCGGACCGGAGTTCCGCTGTGGCGACCCCTAACCGGGAAAAGCCGAAAGACACACACACACAGAAATTATATGAAGTCCTATAGTGCATTTCTTGTTAAATATTCCTCATGCTGGTATATTCTTCTTTATGCATCTCCTATATTAGCAATGCTAAGACATCAGTAGCAGCGCCCGGAGAAAACCTACACTGTACTTGCTTAGAGCAGTAATGCTCTTGTCTATGTCAAATAAATAAATAAATACAATGCTATAAAGTATCCTTAAAAGACTTACAAATGTTAACAAGTATATCATAATGTATAACTCTCAGTGAATCTTTCTTTCCAGTAGGTATGTGTAGAAATATTTGGAATTTGCACCTAATTGTTCCTTCTTTCCCACATAGAAATAGTAGTGAACAAGCTACTGGTTTATCTAAAAGTTTCCTTAATAACAGATGGTTAGAGTAGTAAGTGAACTGCTGTCAAAGTTAGAATATGCACTACTCATAGGTTCATCTTTTCTTAAAAAACTTCACTCTATTCTAAAGCAAATATTGAAAATGATTCATCTATCAAGCAATAGAGAACACCACTAGATCAAGTGTCACTTGCTATAACCGTATTAATGTTAAACACCATTAATGCATAAATTACTACATAACAACTACTGATCCCCCCTTAGATGTAGATTTATAAAGAAATACAGTTATGTTCTTCGAGACCACATACAAAATCACTACTATGGTTATTAGTCAGAAAAAAAATTCCCATAAACAGCATCTGCCTACTGAAAGTCATTCCCAAAAAATGTTAGGCAGATCAGCGATATGATACAATTCAAGAAAAATAAATTAAATACAGTCTCATACAGAAAATGAAAACAAATTCAAATTAGGGATGCCAGAATTAGACACCATACCATTTGCTTAATTTATATAAAAAAGTCTAAGTCATTCTAAACGTCAACATATATTGTTTACTCATGTGTTTAGCTGTGGCGGTGTTATGACTGGTGGAATTGCTGTCACGTGATTTATTTATTTTTTTTAGTATTTAAATTGTGTTTTTTGAGTGTTAGCTTGTTCTGAAGAAGACAAAGAAACAGACGAGAGAGTTAAACAAACTTTCAAGGGACTTGTGTAATTTTACATTTTTTTTGTTGAGTGTTTAGCTCTGATGCAAAATATAACCCTAGCATCTGTTCATCTTCTTCTTTTTCAGCTTTTACTTATGCAAAGACATATAGCCACGTGTAATTTTAAAACATGCAGTAGGTGCAGTTTATTCAACTCATTTCCAACCATACTGAATTTTTTTACAGTGAAATAATAAATTGACAATTCTAAATATGTCTTAACTATACTAATATGGACTAGACCTCCCCCCAAAAATATATCATAAAACTGAACAGCTTTGCTTGAATCTTAAGTAATGTGGAACTCAAGAGAGGACATCTCCCATTTCACATCTCTTCCTAGTTTATGATGAAGCAATCCTTCTACTCTGAGTAGATGAAAGCATGGAAGGTGGCCTAATGGTTAAGGTGTTTGCCTTACAAACACAAGGTGCAGGGTTTGAGTCTCACAAGGGATAATTGGCTAGGCTTAAAATAACTCGCAAGGGCAGTTAGTTTGGTACTAACCTATGAACCTAAATGCACCAAGAATTTGAATCCTGAAACTGTATTCACCTAAAATCTGTTACCTACAAACAATTTTGTAGTGTTTTTGCCATGTACTCCCCAGTGCGGGGGGGGCTTACACCTCTTGTACTTATATATACCAACTTTATTACTGCACTTATTCAAAAAAGGGGGAAATTCCCCCAAAAGTGAATCATGTCTTGCTCAGGTCGATGACCATGATTTCCTATGCAGGACGTCTGACTGTCAGGGAGCTGAAGCTCGGGAAGTCTAAGCTTGAGAGGTCAAGAATCTTTCTAGAAGTATGGAAATGAAGTACAAAATTAAGTGAATACCAAACATGACTTCTAGACATTATATCTACACTGGTTTTGAACAAGGTGAAGCAATGAACATCAACAGATGCTTAGATATTTAATGAGACTTTTCATATGCTCATTCTTTTAAGTATTTTAAAGTATATATGTTGTATGTTAATATATACATAATATTTAGCTACTACCAGACTAGAACAAATAGCTAACAATTGTACTATGAGAATCTTAATTGTGCATTAATCTTTGTGATGGCATGTTTTTCTGTAATAGGTTGCATGCACTATATCATCCATTTCTGTTTTTACTGTATATACCTTTTGCCTTGGTCATAGCTGAAAAATGATTCTTTGACTATTTTATTTAATTGCATGAAAAATAAAAGCATTCATTAATTAAGACAATCTCCTTCTGTGAATAAGTATAAATATTTGATAAGTTTGTAAGCAATGAAGCATGGAAAACAGTACAAATCATTGCGTAATGCACTCCGCAGAGAAGAAAATAGCTTGTAGGTTTAAGGCATCAGTCAGTTACAGATGACATGCATTATTTACAGAGCAATACTGAAATGAATGTCTGAGTAGGTCTCTACCATGTAAGTATAATTGAATAGCATAGGATCTGTCTTTATTGAAATTAATCCATACCTGTTATAATCAAATTAAATCCTAAATGGCAGTTAACATTTGATGTGTACTGTGCACATCACAGCCCATATTAAGTTGTCATGTCCATTACTCACTTCTGCATTTCTTTTATGCACACGTCAGTATAATGGTGGTTTGCAAAATATTCTTTTACAGCATATAGGAAGACTGAGCACTTTTAATGTTTATCATTCTGCTGATTTGCAGCCTAAGAGGAATACTGAAAAGAGACATGGTAGCTAATCAATGTTGCACAGCTGAAGCTCAGAAATGTGCTAGACTAAAACAATTACTAAGAAATGCAATGAGACAATAAGATAATGAGGACAAAGATGTACAACTATGGAGTCTCAGGGTTAGTGGATGAAATGTGAAAGTAGTGGTAAAGCACTTGCTACACTTTTTTTTTCAGAATCTTGTGATATTTCTGCTTCTCAGATTAAATTTCTACAACACATTGACATGAGGGCCACAGTACTACCTGATGAGTGATACAAACAGTTGGGTTGCACGAATGCTGCTACTGTACTGTCCAGTACTGCCATCTATAAGTTTGCCAGCCTTCAGCAATAAAGGAATAAAGTACTGACTACAACTCACACAACCTAGGTTAAATTACCATCTCAGGTGACTGACGGTGCTATTCTAGGTGGAGAAGGGGAAGGAGTTGGTTTCCAGTTGGCCTTGCTTGTGACTTTATTGGTATGAGAGGAATGTCTTAAAAACCACCAAAGCCAGGAGCCAATCCTATAGGGGTGTGTGCTGTGGCTACCCAAGTTGGTGATAGTAGTTCCAATACCTCCCATGCAAGAGAGTGTACATCTGGACTAGTGCAATCATCCAGCTAATACTGCAGTGAAGAAGATGTGCATGTCACCAGCTGAGGATAAAGTTAGAGCTCCACTGATGTATGCTCAGATAGTGACCCCCCCTCCTATGGGCTTTTATTCCAGAGGTTCTCTATTGTCATTCTAAACAGCCAGAAAAAGTACAGCTCTATGATTGGACATCCTTGATGGCTAATTGGCAAAGGGGAAGAAAATTGAAAAACAAATATATATATATATATATATATATATATATATATATATATATATATATACAGTGTGTGTGTGTGTGTGTGTGTGTGTTTGAGAAAAAAAAATTGCCGTGAGGATAGTATGGTTGAAGTAGACCTCTCATGATATAACAATACAGTTTACTGTTTATTATTTTGCTATGTCTCAGGGTTATTTTGTGATTGTCTTTTCCTTCTGCAATACTTAATTCATGATTACATGTTTAAGTGACTGGAATTTATTTAATAAAATGTTAAGCAAATGTTATATAATTTCTAGGACATAGACAATACTATTCCATCATATGAACAGTGCATCAGATAAACAGAAGCATGCTATAATTTCAAAAAAATTGAGTTAGTGTCTTTTTCTCATCAAATCCACCTTAATGAGCTCAGCCCAGTCCCTACCCAATCTGCAAAAAGTCACACAGCAAGCCTTTTCCTCTGTTGAAACTTGGTTATCTGATGCCCAATTAATACTCAACCCAAACAAAACTAAACTACTCATCTTCCAACCCACCAAACATACTCAAAACAACTCTCACTTTAACATCACAGCAAAAGACAACACCACTATATACCCAACTGAACACACCAAATTGTTAGGAGTGGAAATAGACAATAAACTAAAATTTTACATTCACATATCCATGACCATAAAAAAGTCCACAAAAAACTAGGAGCATTATATAGAAATAAGCAACTTCTCACCAAACAGCAAAGATTTCAATAGCAAATTCCCACTTTATCTCCACCCTACTTTATGCCTCTCCAATATATACCAACCTAAGGCAATGCGATCTAAACAAGCTAGAGACCTGCTACAACAAAATCGCCAAATTCGCCACAGGGGCATCCTACCATAGTCACCACTGTCTCTCACTTGCTGAACTGGACTGGCTTGAACTCCCTCACCTCCTTCAATGGTATCAACTCTCACTCGCCCACAAACTAGTAAACCATCCACTAAATGTCCTATCCCTCCAGAATCTACTCCAACCCTATAGCACCACCAGACCACTAAGATCCAGCAACAAAAATCACTTACAGATCACTAAAGCCAATAACTCTGCTGGTGAAGCACTATTCTCTTGCACCATAGCCAAATTATGGGACTCCCTCCCACCCACAATTACCCCCATGCCATCATGCACCCACTTCAAAACTTTACTAAAAGCGCACCTAAAACATGCTGGCTATGCCCTTGCAACTCCCAATGTAATATCACCCACCCCATCCAACCACTAACTTTCTTTCCACTCCACTAACAACCTTGATTATAGCAAGTTCAGATGCTCATAAGCCTAGTACTTATTATACAGCAGGAATTTCTTATTGTAACATTTGTTAATGTCTGTTATGTATTTCACAGATAAAGATTCTAGTTGTCTACTGATGTATTATGTTCTTCATCTGTAAATATGTTGTAAGTAATTGCTATGTTAAATTGTTAATCGCTATGTAATCCAATGTAACTACTGTCTGTTTATTTTAACTGTGGAACTTTTCTCCCCGGGCCTCTGCTGAAAATGGACCTACATCCAGTCGGACACTCCTGGTCAACAAATGTAAATAAATAAATAAATAAAATCAAAAGAACTGTTGCAATGGGAAATGGCCTCTTAAACCACAGCACCACAATATTGGAGTAGATTAAATTTTAAGCTGGGAGCACATGCAGTGCAGGCCCAAATGTGGGTCTTTACGTGTGCATGGGGAAGGGTGCCTTGCTCCCCATGTTAACAGTTTTCCAAATTTACATAGTTACTACTCATTCTAACCTGTATAACAGCTTTGCTTAGGGAACAAACTGATGCTCTAATGTCAAAGCAGGTTGATTGTGTCAGACATAACTATCTGAAAAACTATATATACCCAATCTCTTGCATAAGATGGAGTTCTAGGTTTGGGTTCTTCCTGACTGGAAGTGTTTGCAGCCTTATCCCAGAGTCTGTGTGTGTGTATGTGTGTGTCTGTGTGTGTGTGTGTGTGTGTGTGTGTGTGTGTGTGTGTGTGTGTGTGTGTGTGTGTGTGTGTGTGTGTGTGTGTGTGTGTGTCAATTTACCTTCAGTTTATCTACCACAGTTTCTCTAAAATCATAACACCATAACATCAGACTCACAGAGTTTCAGACAATATCATCAATTTCCAAAGTCTTGATAAATAAGACTGTATGGTAGTGGTAAATATGGGAGTGAACGACTTCAAATTTAGAACCCAGATGGATATTTTAAGAAACCTGTCAGAAGTTTCCAGGCATGTTACAAATGCAGATAAGACACTAGTCTTGAGCACAATCCTTAATTCACCTCAAATGAGGCCCAGATACAAACAAAAGATAATCAGCTTAAATAACTGGACACACAGCTTCTGTCTGTCCTGGGGGAATCCCGCCATCAGCATGGGGTGAGTAGCTCTACATTCCAACTTACTTCACTAAGAATTGCGAGCACCTATCATTTTAGAGCTTTTGCATACTGGCTAAAGATGTTGCTGCCCTTCTTAGTGCATGTTTTAAGTAAAGTCCAGGTGATGGACATTCAATCATAACAAGTAACTAAATCTGGACTGCATTTATGTGGCTCTACATGTCAGAAGTCTAAACAATAAACTGCCTCATCTTGAAGTACTCCTGCATTTGGAAAACATTCATGTTTGAGTAGTTACTGAAACTTGACTTAAATTTAAAGAGGGTACTCCTTGTGTGCCAGAGATTAGCACTTTCATGCATATTACTTTGTGATCATAATACCTCAAGAATTACCCCGGGGACTCAACATGAACTCAGTGAACCACAGAACACTTTGTATTAATCATCAACTAATATCTTAGGTTCATAGGGAGGTACTAGGCTATCTGCCCGAGGGCATTTATAAGCCTAGAGCAAACCAAATCCTGTGCAAGGGGGAATGCACGGTCCAAACCAAATGTCAAAATCACCAAATAGACCAGCAAGGCAGAACGGAGTTCAATATTCGTACGTCCTACACTGAAGAAGGCAATTCTTGCCGAAACTAGTTTGTTTTAGTACAAAATAAATGAATATTGAACTCCGTTCTGCCTTGCTGGTCTATTTGGTGATTTTGACATTTATAAGCCTAGCCAGAGTGTGTCGGCTTTCGCCGCCCCATTGATTAATTAACTGATCCTCTGTCAAGCAGAGCCAATGAAGTAATCCCAGGAGTGTATTTTCTGTTACCCATCCACTCGTCAAGGTTTCTCTTGAAGAGTGTTAGTGAGGGGATCTGTCGGATGTAATTTGGAATTTTGTTCTAAAGCATGGGGAGTCTCTGTGACAGGAATCTATCCCTCCAGCATGTTCTATTTATTGTTGTGGTGAGGTTTAGCTCACTAGATCGCGTGGCTTGCAGTGACTTGGATTTCTTTAGGTGGAGCATGTCCATCGATTCTGCATTGGACATGGCTTTGTAAGTCAGGCAGAGATCACCTCTGAGTAAGCGATATGCCACTGAGTACAGCCAGAGTTTTTTCAGTTGGGCTGCATAGGACATATGTTTGAGACCAGTAATCCTCTTGGTGAGGTACTTTTGTGGTCTTTCCGGCTGCTGGAAGTGTCTTGTGAGGGACATCCCAAATGGGGCATTGTACTCTATGATGAGTCTAATGAGTGATGAGTAGAGGGGCACTATAAACTCTTTATTTCTAGATGCGAACCCTTTTGTAATTAGATGGGCCACATAGAAGGATTTCCTAACTACTTTGGCAATATGATTGTCAAAGGAGAGATTACTATCTACCTGGGTCCCCAGATCTCTTATTACCTCTTCTGTATTAAGGGGGCTGCCACCTATGTGGTAATCCGTGGGTGTTTGGTTTTTCCCAAATGGGATGGCTATGCATTTTTGGCATTAAGCTTGAGGCCATGACTTTGACACCTGGTGTCCGTCTCAGTAAGGTCCTTCTGGAGGAAGTCCGTGTCAGCCAGAGAGTCAGTTGTGGCTCCCAGTTTGCAGTCATCGGCGAACTTGGTTAGTCATAGTCCTCCTGTGCTGCCTCTACTTCTGAGAAGTATATGCTGAACAGTAGGGGTCCCAGGACTGAACCTTGCGGGACACCACTTGTGATTGGTTTAGAGTCGGACCTGGAGCCCACTATTCTTACCATGTGAGTTCTGTCTGTAAGCCAGTTGGCAACCCATCTCGTGATTTAGGAGTTTCTGTTCAGGCTGGTGAGTTTTTCTGTAATACCTGAGTGGGGAATGGTGTCGAAAGCCTTGGCGAGGTCAAGGTAGACTGTGTGAACCACCTTTCCCTCATCTATGGCCTTGGTGACTGTCTCGAAGAAGTCAACCAGGTTTAGTCAAGTTTTTTAGTTTTGTTGTGTTACACAACACTTCTTTTGACCCTTGATAATGAGGGAAGATTCTTTAATGACCTGTATTATCTTCCTATTAACAAAACTCCCTTATTCTGGGTGATTTTCACTACCGTTCAATAAAATGGGCCATGTATACCTCCAATGAAGGATATGTCTAAACATCCTAGACTCAATAAACAAACGCTCCTTTGAGCAGATTGTTAATAAACCTACCAGCGGGCAGAGCATTCGTTTCTTGAGTCTTACAAATATGCCCACCTCTTGCACATCTCCTCTGGTATCTCCTTCTGAAGTCCAGCAATAATCTTGTGACTTTTTCCTTCAGACTCCTAAAAGATGAAGTGAATTAGGTCACAAAAGGTAGCTTTGTCGAATGTGAAATGACCAAAGTACGGTTGCCAAAATGGCATTTATCAACACTGGAGTTTCCTAACCTTATAGGCAACCTTCTAGTTGATATATATATATATATATATATATATATATATAAGTTCTGGGTTGTGGGGGTGACACTCAAAGTGGATGAATTAGGGAATTCGCCCCTGGAAAAAAAAAAACTTAAAAAAAAAAAAAACTTTCCTTGAATGCTGACAGAAAGTAGTTTTGGTGAACATTTTTCAGTCTCTATGATCACCAAAACTGCTTTCAGTGAGTCAATATGAATTCCCCAAAGGTTTTACAGAAAACTCCACTAAATATAAGGACTACAGACCTGTCAACCTCAGCCTACCTTGTGACAAAATATCAAAAGTCACTTATGAGTGCACCTTAATTGACACATACAAAAGTAAGACTGAAAGATTTACTAAGGAATTTTACATCCATTAATTCTATGTATCACAGGAAGCTCAACCATCCTGGTGCTCCACTTCCATAAACTAGATAACAAAAGAAAGAAATTCCTTAAATTGCTTACTAAACCTGAAATCCATATAAATCAAGACTAATGTCAACAGCACTGCCAAAAATCTGAACAACACTATCACGAGCCCATGAACTTACACTGGCCAATGCAGGCAAAGATAATTATAAATTACATTTTAGAAATGTTACCAAAAAAAAAAAAAAAAAAAACTCCACCCTACATAGCTCAGAACTTATCAATAGTGGGCCCTCCTATTTTAACCAAACTGACATTGCTAATATATGTGAAAGCAAATTTAGTGCCAACGTTACCCTTGAGACTCCTTTTCAAAGCCACAAGATGACTGAATCCCTTAATAGCCAAATTATATCTAAAGATCATTTACTGAAAGTGCTACTCAAGACCATAGATTCCTCTTCCATGGGACCTGATAACATATCTTGTAGCTTAAATAATAGTGTTGGACATACCCTTGCATATAAACTCTTCAGTCTGTTCAAGTTTAGCTTTGCTACTGTTTTTTCCCTGATGAGTAAATTTTACTTCATTCTCTTGCCTGCGTTTATTTAGTTTTTGTAATATCAGCTGTTACGAAAGTATGCATTTTCTTTTCTATGTTGTGTAGCATTTGCTCTCTTTATGTAGGTAGTCCGTACTAGAAATGGTAGTTGCCTTGTTACTTTTTGTTTTATTTTCAGCTGGGAGGTAAGGCTTGTCTTAGATTGTGGTACAGTGGAAACTGAGGATGTGCCTATTTTTCACTGTTGTGCAATTCTGGAGTTAGTATATTTCATAGCAGGAGATTTTTTTTCTCTGCACAAAACTATCTATAGGTGTTTTTTACTGTGTTTTTTTTTTAGTGGAATGTGTTTTCCTGGAAGGTGATGTGTTTCAGTCAGAGTTCTATGTATTTCTTATTTTTTGTCCTCTGTTATGATGGTCACTCCTTTTAGCAGTCAACAATTTGTTATATAATGAAATATAGATACACCTACATGCACACATAGAGACACAGGGCTTCCTACATGCACACATAGAGACACAGGGCTTCCTAACAGAAGATCGAACATTCACAAGAGTGAGTGTGACAATGATGAACATACACCACAGAACACCTTTAAATTTGAATGCAATGCCAGGATCATACAGGATCACAAGATCTTTTTTTTTTTTGCAGGGGGCAAGCCACTCGGCATCCCGCATACCCCTGCTAATTGTATATACACATTTCAGAGTGCACTGTAGTGGGGAAAGGGGCAAAACCTCACCCCCTATACCATGATACTGCACAGTGACAGCACATAACATTTGAGTTTCCAGGTTTTCAGTGATGTGGTTCTGGCATTTCAATGTTCGCTCTTGTGAACATTCAGTCTTCTCTCAGGGACCCTAAACACATGCATACATGCATATAGGTGACATTCATTTGATCTAAAGTCAAAATATCTGCAAGCAGTTGTTGGAACAAAATATCTAAAAACACCAAATATCTAAAACTTTGAACTTGTTCTTTTTCATTACTGTGTAGTCCTGAAGTCTGGCTTGCCTCTTCAGAAAATACATTTTTTTTTCAACAGTTTGAGTTTGAAGTTCTGACTTTTAGATATTTTGAAATTCACCAATACAAATATAGAGGCCATTAAATCTGTCAAATGTTCTGGTTGTCAATGGACTGAAAGATTTTTAATCTTGTCAACTGTTCTGTTTCTCAAACATTTGCATGTGAAACTGGTTAAGTGTTGATTTGGAAAAGTAATACTGAAATGTGCAGATATCCTAAACGTTTCATCATTAGGCGATGGTGCTTTTGCAAGTTTTTGTAGATCAAGGTTAAAGGAAGGGCTACGATAGAGGATATATTCAGTGATGTGCAGGTGTACATATGTGTGTGATAGATGCATGAACTTATCTTGTGTCTGGTGTAACAAAAAGGGATTTTCTAAGATAAGTTGCATGGTCAGGGTTAGAGGTAGGGTTAAGATTTGCAAGCATTAGTAAAGCAGTGGAGCAGGGTGTCCATAACATCTCCCTAAAGCCTGATAACCCCAACCATGCCCTTGTTGCCAATCCTGACACTGTACCTTACATTAGGCAAAAAGAAAAAAAAAACTGCCAAATCATGTCTAAATGTGTTGGTGATCAAGTTGCAAAAGGAAACAGCTTATTTTCTTTTGCAATAGTTTTCTGATTTTTTTTTATTTGTTTGAGATTTTGATTTTTTAGAATATTCGAAATTGTTGGCATCAATAAGTTTACTTTCAATGTTTAATCAGCTCAACAAGTCAATATATCTCAATGATTATACGGGGCAATGTTGTTCTGTTGTTGTGTCAGTTTCAGAGTTCAGTGTGTGTGTGGATCACTTACTGTTGACACAATGCTTCTTCAAAAGAGTTCAGTGTTTGGCAATTACATTGAGTGGATGCGTGGCTAAGTGTATTCATTATTTCTGTGATGCCTACCACTACTGCCAACATGTGATGGGCACCAATATATGTCAGCCTCATGCTGGGCCAGTAATCAAGGAGCCTGAATCCTCACCACTGACACTGGAGAGGAACATGGACTTACAATACAAAAGTATACACTTAGTTAGTATTACTGGTTGTGAACTAATGGAAATTTTGGTTAAGCACAACTCAGCATCTATCACTCTTATTCAACATGAATTAACAGAGATTGACAATAAATTACGCAATGATCTGCTCTTTGAGAGCTCAATGATATATTCAACAAAGTGAAAGAATTACAGGGGATATTAAAAAATGGAAGGAAAAGAAATTTGACAGAGATAGGAAAGCCTATTCTGATGGCTTAGCCTATCCCAAACCACCTTCCTTTGGCTTGACCCATCCTTCTAGGAGAGAAACCTATAGCAAGGTTATCGCACAGGAGGAGTAGGTTACAAATACAGATGCATCTGAGAACAGCACTCTTTTAGGGCAAGACCAGCTGAGAAGGTCCGAAAGGATCTGAAACCAGAGCCATGTTGTCAACTACAGGCTGCAATGGGGCCGGAGAACATTGAGGAATCATTATTACATGAACCAGCAGTCAAGGAGGAACTTCAACCAGAGATAGTAGCCGCTGATGTAGGCTCAGTCTCTGAGAGTGTTTTTTCTGACTATATCACAGATGACACTGAATACCCTTCCTGTATCTACAATTGTGAAGGTGACTTTTGTTTATTTAGCTTTCTACCTTATGAACTGAATACAGAAGCAGCAGAACTGTTTAGCAAAGGTTTTAATTTTGCGCCTACTTGTTCAAGAATCACGGACCTCATTGTTGATTTAAAATTGTATGTTAGGCATTTAAACTTGAAATTATTATTGATGGTGGAGTTAATAATGTTCTTAAGAGAAAAAGCACTTCTAATCCTCCCACAAAAAACAGCCTTATTATGTTTGAAAAAAATGAGTGAGTTTGATTTTAGGGCAATGTTTAGTAATAGGTAGACAAAGTATGTTGAAAACCTTACATATGAAGAAAAGGAAATTCTGTTAAACTTTTGTAAGGATAAATCACTTTGAGTTATGAAACCTGACAAGGGGGGTGGGGGTAGTTGTCAAATCCAAGGAAGATTATATTAACAGAATGAATGTGTTTTTATTGAATGGGACTATGTATGAAGACATTTCTTTGAACATGGTTAATGTTTCCTACTGGAAGATAGATTTGGCCTCAAAGACATGCAGGACCAGGGGCAATTAGATTATGACACCATGGACTATTTGAATACTCGGTACCCTGTTGTACAGAGTATTTTTGGTATCCCAAAGATACAGAAAAACAAGCATAACCCTCCGATGAGACCAACTGTAAGCACTAGAGGGTCTAACAAACATTCACTTTCCAAATATATAGATATAAATTTAAAAAATGGCCTTGAGAATGAATCGCATATTTGTATTGATTCCTGGCATTTTCTAAAAAAGTTCAATGAGCTTAAATATGATGAGTATACTATTGTTCTTAGTGTGGACGTGTTTAAACTTATTTAACATGATACCCCACTCCCTAGGGTTGGAAAAGTTTGAAGAGTTCTTATTTGACTCCAAGTTATTTTCAAATGATGAGGTGGGAGTTATGGTTCATTTTATAGAGATAATTTTACGAAACAATTTTGTATATTTTGAGGGACAGTATTTCTTGCAAAAGACTGTTGTAACCATGGGGGTGGTTTGTGCTCCCATATTTGCTAATATTATTATGCTGACGTGGAAGAGGAAGTATTTACTTTCTTCTCCTTTCAAGAGTAATTGGAGACTATATCTACGATATCTTGATGATTTAATTTTTGTGTGGGTAGGGGATGAACCTAGTATTCAACAATTTTTGACATATATTAATGAGACCACTACTTTTTTGAAGTTCACACACACATAAAATTTCAACAAGATGAACTATTTAGATCTTGAAATTTGCAAAGATTTAGCAAGTAAACAATATATAAGCAACATATACAGGAAGCCCACTTATTGCAGTAGTCTGCTGCATTATGATAACTGTCACTCTAACCATGTTAAGAAGGGTGTTGTTAAAGGCCAATTTGTCCGAATAGCACAAATGATTGCCAGAGACTTGGATTTTTTTGCCAAGTGTTCCATTCTCATTAATATGTTTATTTCAAGGGGGTATCCATATCCCTTAATAGAAAAGGTGAAAGATGAAATAGTTACTAAAATGAATGGAGGGTTATTTACACCCCTGTTACAGGCACAAGGTAAATTTTATTCCAACAATGGATTTTTAAAGTCCAGTACTACAAATAACTATGAGTGTTCATTTACCACTATGTTTTCCATAGATTCTTACATGATCCAGGTCATTTTGAACAGGAACTGGCAGTTACTTCAAGTACATGATGAATTAATAGAAAAACTTGGATATAAGCGCAATATTGTATACAAGAGGGGATGTACTATTAAAAACATGTTAGAATGGAAAGAGGAGAGCTCATTAAGTAAAGGGAGGATAGGTACAAAGAAATGTGGTTTCTGTACATGATGTTGTTATATTTTAAAGAAAGAACATGTCAGAATTAATTCCTGTACCATACAACCTAATGGGCTTTTCAGTTGTAACTCTATTGGGTTATAAATGCCACCATTTGCTCTCAGTGCCCTGGATTTTTAGATAGGGAAAACTACACATAGATTTAAAGAGAGAAACTATGAACATATTAGGGGCATGAAAAATAAAAATAGTAACAATGCCCTTTATAAACATGTGGAAAAGTACCCTACTTTTAGTTTTTTTGTTTTAGAAGGGGTTAAAAAAGATATTTGAGGAGGGCTCTGGATAGATATGGTTGAGTTTAGTGAATTTCTTTGGCAGATAAGGTTGACTGCCCAGGTTTCATCTGCTCTGAATGACACTTCTGGTATAGCTAGTTTCTTAAGGATGCTTTCACATTATGTTTAGCACTTCACTTTGTTACTAGGAGACAAATTGATTGAATAATTTTAAATTATGTTTTATTGGTGGAGATTTGGTCATGTGGCCAATTAATGTTTTTTTTTAATTTGTGTTTTTTGTATGCTGGTATGTTTTATTCTGAAGAAGTCTTGTGATACAAGCTGACGAAAGCATTAAATAAACCTTGGGTGATTGGATTTTGTTTCATGTCTGGGACACTTTCTTGATACAAGGCATTTTTTTTGTTTGAGCTTATTTGGTTCTGAGTATACAAATATATACACTAAGTATTTCCAGATGCAGACCTCTCTGCATCAAGTACAATTTTCATTAAGAGCACACAGGGAACACACACTGCCCAGAGTCTAGATGTCTCTATATCTGTCTTACTCCAGATCCCCAATAAGACTCCCCACAAGTAGAGCTGTATGGTTAGGTCCTCAGCCAAGTGTATAAGCCACGTCCTCCAGCACCCTGTCTGTAAATCCAGTACTTTGTGTCCCCGGCCCAAGTAACTGACACACACACACACACACACACACACACACACACACACACACACACAGTAAAGGCTGGTACAGGTCTACTATCGATGCCCTCTTCTGCCCAGACTATAAGGTAGTTACCACTGCCATCAGACACTCCACAATCAGCTACTCTAAGGCCCATAACAAAGGGTGTGCAATTATACTGTGCAATACCAATACTAATACAAATGGTAGTAGTTCACCGAGACAGCTAGGCCTTCTGGAGTGGCCCACACAGTGTCACAAAATAAATACAAGTATTTCCAAAGGTTAGATACTTTTATCCTGGCTAGTTCTTGTAGAGAGTATTAAATATAGTTCATAATAACTAATAAAAGTACATGAAAATACTGAATATATATTCACAGTAAACCACAGAATTCAAATCATACAAAATATTGAAAACAACAATGATGGACATACTCATACAAATAAAGAAAATAATCTCTAAACTAAGTTTCACTATATTCTTGATTGAATCTAAGAGAATTTTACTGATCCCTACTAACTTACTTGGGCAAGGCAAGATGAAATACATGAGCAGTCTTTCTAGCCAAGCTCCCAAACAGAATACTCTATATTCTGATTTAACTCCCTGTAAAATATAATATCCAAGATGACTTGGAGAATGACCTCATATGGTCACCTGACTCTAGGTTCTTGCAGTATCTTCTTTTGAAGTTTGAGACAGGACTTTAGCAGATTGCCACAAAACACACATAAATGTTTATAGCAGTGCCTGGAGGCCTCCACTCTTTTCACTGAGCTAAAGAACAAATGGTCTGTCCCAGACTCAGTGTCTCAGATCCTACTCAGCACTATGGACTACCATTCAATAATTTAACAGCTCATTTACATCTCCCTTATTTTCCTTAAAATAATCCAGCTGGATAGCCATTGCTATGCCAGTGTCCTCTATTAAAACATATACATTTAATTCAGTTACCATAATAAATGCACATTTCTCTTTATTTTGGCAGAATTAACACAATCAGAGCTCACAAATACATTTTCAGCACAAGCATCTGTACAGATCAGCTTGCTATACAATGACATATAATTATATTACTAAATTCCAGCTAGCTGTGCTGGCACAAGTCATACATTCACTGCTCTACTTTTCCTGGCATGGTTGGCAGTACCTCCTGTTGTAACAATTTGAATGAGTAAGCTCTGTTCGGTTAGTAAATCTAATGTTTGTACTGCAGAAGTCATGGTGCTTTTATTGTGACTCAACTTTTGTTTTTAATTTTTTTTTTGTTTTTTTAGTTAGTCATTTATTTTCAATGTCTTATCAATGAATGCATTTGTTTTTGCTAGTTTCTTTATTGCAGGAATGCTAAAGAATGAAAATTACTCTCATTTTCTGATAACATGTTAGAAAAACTTTAAATGATATGGTGGCCAGACCACACACATGCATTTACACACACACATATGTGTGTGTGTGTGTGTGTGTGTGTGTATTTGTGAGAAATCATGTTAGGTGGGCTGTTGAATGATAAAGGAAGGAACTAGGAACACGTGTACAAAAAACTTTTCTACTGAATGCTGAGTCCAAGAAACAGGAATTGCATTCCATAATGCTAAAGTACAACTTATCTAACTTATAATACTATTTTTTCTTTTCACTTTATATTATTTTTTCTCACACTTTTCAGTGTGATACAGGAACTGCTTCACAGAATGCACAGAGCTTTATGTACATTATCATGACTAGGCTGTCACATGCATACTTTTTCACTGCAACACTGTGTTTAGCATTATTCTTTATTATTGTTTTTATTTTTGTAGCATTGCTTTTGTAGTGTGAACAGTTATTTACTGGCATGAATCACTTTCCTAGGTCAGTTTAAAGGCATCATTTTCTTCCTGTTTTCTTTGGCCTTACCTAAGAACAAAATTAACTTTTTGTGGACTATATCTCAGTACTATACCGAAGAATATATATTTATATAGTCCTTTGTTAGCTTTTCACTGTTATGGCATTAGCTATGTGCTGTTATGGTGTTCTGAGTCTGTCATGGTGCATGTTAGACTTCTAAGTGATGCCTACCATACTTATAACCAGATCTCACCATATTATCCTGATGACATCGTTTACTAGTCCTTTACAAGTAAAGAAACAAAAGTTTTAACACCCCTTCCCCAACCAAATGTCACATCTAAAGACAGTACAGATCCTTCAACTAATCTCTTTACATTTTCATCCAGGAGAAGCTGATAGGAGTACTTCAATTTGCATGTAGGAATATACCTGTAGAGATCTACATTTTTGGCTTGAATAGAGACAGTAACATGAAATTAAATGCTAAGTGAAACTATTGCAGTGGTTTCTAATGTACAGAGTAAAGGTATGCATATAGAGGGTTCTGATTATAACCATGTTTTGTGTGTTTGAGACGTGGATGCCAACCAATTCACCTTGACAGCAAAGGTCAATAGGTGAATCTTGGCATCCATGTTGAGAACACATAATAACTGGTTAAACTCAGTGAGACTTGATAATAACTGCTTGTAGTGCATGGAGTGTTACCTACTCCAAGTACTACAAGTTCTTCTTCTTCATTCAGCTGCTCCTCTTAGGGGTTGCCACAGTCGATCATTCCATTTCTTCCTGTCCTCTGCATCTTGCTCTGTCACACCAACCACCTGCATGTCTTCTCTCACCACATCCATAAATCTTATCTTAGGCCTTCCTCTTTTTCTGTTACCTGGCAGCTTCATCCTTAGCATCTTTTTTCCCAATATACTCTGCATCCCTCCTCAGCACATGTCCAAACCAGCATAATCTTGCCTCTCTGGCTTTGTCTCCAAACCTCCCAACCTGGGCTGACCCTCTAACATACTTATTCCTAATCCTGTCCATCCTCGTCACACCCAGTGCAAATCTTAACATTTTCAAATCTGCCACGTCAAGCTCTGACTCCTGCCTTTTTGTCAATGCCACTGTCTCCAACCCATATAACATTAGCTGGTCTCACTCCCCTCTTGTAGACCTTCCATTTCACTCTTACTGGTACTCGTCTGTCACAAATCACTCCTGACACTCTTCTCCACCCACTTCATCCTGCCTGTACTCTCTTTTTCACCTCTCTTCCACACTCACCATTACTCTGAACTGTTGATCCCAAGTATTTAAACTCATCCACCTTCGCCAACTCTACTCCCTGCAACCTCACCATTCCTCTATCCTCCCTCTCATTCACACACATATATTCTGTCTTAGTCCTGCTGACCTTCATTCCTCTTCTCTCTAGAGCATATCACCACCTCTTCAGGGTCTCCACTACCTGTTCCCTACTCTCACTACAGATCACAATGTCATCTGCAAACATCAAACATCCAAAACATCCAAGTAACTACAAGTTACAAAAGAAAAAAAAATATAGAGAGCCTTAATGGCTTTGAAAGCCAGGAAAGGTCTTAGCAAGTGTTGTGGGATAGACATCACTTAAACATAACTGGAGGAAAACTTCAGGGGCAGTTTTTAAAATACTGCCATTTAAGTTGCTTTCAAACTGTCTGTAATGTTCTAGGCAGAATATGAAACAAGATATTTAAGGACAATTCACAGTGAAGAAATGGGTGAGACTTGACTGTAATAATGTGTAGAGGGTGAGCAGAAACTGTTACAAATCTCTGGAAGTGCTGTTGTGGTCAAGTCTCACACAAAAGAGGGTTACAGGTTTATCTTTCTTTCCAGTTTTGGAGCTCAATAAACTGTGCTCCATGCACTACAGAAAGCTTACAGATCAGATAACCTCATTACTTTTTGACTAATTTTACAAAACAATGCACACAATGATAAGCTCAAGGAAGAAACAATCTGTTTTTTAATACAAAAAGTGATGTAAACAATCAAGATTTCATCAACAGAAATAACTGCTGGATACACAACTCAAAGTGTGCTACTCATATGTAATATCAATGTGTTAATGCCTCCTTAACCTTGTGATATTTTGTTTATATATTCTTCTACAGCAAAAATAAAATTCAGAATACTTATTGCTATGTGCACAAAATAATAATAAAAATTATAATAATAATAGAAATTCTACACTGAAATAAATCATTGGCTAGGCTTAAAGTGGCCTGCAAGGACAGCCAGCCTAGTATTTACCTATAAACCTATGCAATTCTGCTCCATCAGAATAGGCTTATAATACATCTGACAGTAGTGCATGCAATACGTCAAAGGGTATCTACATTTAAGGAATCACAACTGAAAGCATTATACATTCAATCTAACTTCTCATTGATTAAAACAACACATCCCAAGCTAATAAATCATTTGAAACAAAATTTTTGACGAATTAAGATGTACAACTCAACTCAGAGCTTAAGACCATTATAGCAACATGCTTGTAAAAAATATTTCCTGTTTAAATTATGCAATATTTTGGATAAAAGTTGAAAGCAGGTCATAAGTCATTTCACTTTCAATAACAAATTATCAGTCAATCTATCTGTTGTTAATCTTGGACATTCTATTTTTCAGGGAATCACTAGTCTAAAAAACGGCACTTGTATACTCCATTACTTTAACACGGGGCAAAGAAGGACCTTGTCTTGCTCTTATAAATGTATATTTCATTTAGAAATGGATATTAATAACAAGCCAGTAAGTACTTCAGTTTAGCAGCTGTGAGACATCACTTTAACAATTAGAGTATAAGCAGTCTGGAGAATGAGTGACATTTCATAAATTGCCTTGTGGGAGCAAATTATTTTGTTACCAATGCACTTAAAGTCCTCTTGTAACTTTTCTAATTACAGAAATTTGGCAGTCAGCACTCATGTCAATGAAATGCAACATGAAATGCAGGAATGTTTTAATTATCATACCATCTAACTGTTTACATTATGAGCCACAGAATGTAGTAAACACAAAGATCTGAAAGTAATTATTTTATTGGATAATAATGAACTCATTTTAAGAAGATTGAGTATGCAGGACAGAGTTGTATATCTCTAATTAAAGCAAATCCTATTTTGGAATTAGACATTTTTTATATGCTAATTTTGGGTAGCTAATAGCAACTGCTTTTCTGATACAAAGTTGACTGTTCATACTGTGACTTTATATAAACATACACATGTGTATGACAGAAAGACGGTGGTTTTGCAACTAAAATATTCACAAATCCATTTTGGACATTCAGTTCAGTTATGCTTCCTTCAGAAACATTCATAATGCACTATGTAATTCCACAGCTCTTTCTGTTGAATTGGCACTCTGAATGCTGATAAGGCCTACGTGGCATCCCGAGATGTTTTTTGTACTGTTTTGTTTTTAAATCACCAATCTTTGTAAACAAGCAGATTATGTTTTCACCCCTAGTAAGAATTTCTATATGTCTGTCCTACACGTTATATTTCTGATTTAGGACTGCAATCTCCTTTGGAATGCTATTGCAAGCAAGTAATATTTTCTGTAAAACTAACCCCCACCTATTTGTTCTCTGAGCCGTCCACAATTTGTTAGCACATTCGACTCTCTCATTCTTCATCACTCACAAAATGCCATTTATTTGGATACTGTGAATTTCCCTAACATACTTAATTGTTATCATTACATGCCCACATTTGCATTTTTTCTTATTAAATGTGCACGGTAAATTAATAGCTTCCATTTGAAATCCATCTTGAGATGATCATGCAACATTTTTGCCTTTCTGTGAGACACCTCCATGTGGTCAATGTCAATAAACGGGATGAGTTCTCTTAATGTTGACATAACAATGGCAAATGGAGCATTAATGACTGACAAGCACAGTGAAGAAGAAAACAATCTGATGAACATTAAATTAACCAGAGGTACTGAAGTACAAGCTGTTTTCTGGAGGGATTAGCTAGCCAATGCATGTTGACATCCTCAGCTACAGTCATGGCATACAAGTAGAGATTGAAAGAAAGAGCCTGTGGATACAAGAGATGGAACTCTGGATTCCTACCTTATCATTGGTTTACTCATCCTAACATTCTAATGGTGATCTGGGAGAATTCTAGTCTATATCCAAAGCTCTGTAGCTGGAGATGAGATGATGATGGATGGTTTCCTAAATTCATGTTCCCCAAGTGGTTATTACTGCAGAAATGTTTCATATAAATGTCTGACAGGGGACCTGAAAGAATATACAGGTTGTCCTAGAGTGGCACAATCGTGGCCTGGAATGACTGGAAATCCACCTGGATATAATACAATTTGTGACCAGTAAAATCAGTCCCATCTAGACTGCTGCTACTGCAACCATCATTAGTGAAACAAAAAGTTATAGAGTGAGATTACTGCTCACTATGGCCTGGGGAATGAGAGCCACACATGAAATGAGCTACAAAAGTGTAGAGGCAATCTTTGATAAAGCCCTATAAAAGAAACTGATTTTATTTAAAACTGCCAGTAAAATTTTTTATCTGAGAAAAATAAAGATAAAACATGCAAGCAATATTTTCAAGATGAAGAATAAGTCAGGTTGATAGGGTCACTCAAAAACCTTTGAGACCATAAAATATTTTACAGTCTCAAGACAATATGAAATGATATATATACATATATATATACATATATATATATATATATATATATATATATATATATATATATATAGATTATATATATATATATATATATATATATATATAGAGAGAGAGAGAGAAACTAAAGTGCTCTGAGTGCAATGTTGACGTAATGAAGACAATACTCTTACAGATTCATGATAACATTACTCAGACAGATTTTATAGATCACATATATTTTAAAACTTTAAAATTAAAAAAATAACTAAAAAGTCAGATAATTTGAATTCAGTGGACAAAAATAAAGTCCCAAGAAAAGAAACTCAATAAAGTTGTGACTGAACTTCATGATGACTTTTCCTTTCTTCTGTGTGGGAAATTTCAGTTCTAGTGGAAATAAATTCCCTCATTTTCTTTGTTGTTCTGTGTGTCTTATATTTTCTACCAGATATCCACTATGGGTATACTTGTGTTTAACAAACAACATAATGTACTGCTAGATTAAATACAGCAAGAGCTATACATGCATACAGATATATAAAAGAACATCTTCAAAAGGTTATTAGTGCCAGCAGAGAGAAAAATACTGAAAAAATAAAAACAGATGAAATGTCCTATCATCACAAGTCCTTTCTGACTTTGTTTTTGAACTTTGGTAATAGTCTGACTTCAGATGCATTTCATAAGCTGTTCCATAGATTTTATTTTCACTCCTGCAGAGTACTACATTCTAGTATATTTTATTATTTCCCAACTGATGTATCATTCAGAGACTGTATTCAACTGTCTTATGGCTCTCTCTTTTTAGATCCTTTGTTTGTTTCATTTGAAACTCCTCTGTCTTTCTCACTCTTTTGCATCAATATTTTCTAAATTATTCTGAAAAGACTTCTTGACAGTATCAGTGAATTGCACCTTATTGCCCTTTGTTATCTTGCATAAGCAGTTACTTAGTGAAACTTTTGAGTTACATGTTTCTATATTATTCGCTGTTCACATAATTCTATGCTACTTGTCAGAGTTTTGATTGATATTATTTATCAGTTCATTTCCCATAGTTAGCAAAATGTATCTAAAATGTAGATAGGCAAGTTAAATGTTCATGAAATATTTGGTTATTTTAAAAACTCCCTCTTTAGATATAACACATGCACATATATAACATGTATGTATGTGTCTGTATTTTTTTAATTTAAATTTCAAACTTTCACAAGTTCGATCTTATAGTGTAAGAAATATGAACTTGTGAAAGTTCGAAACTTCAAAGGAGACCCATATATATCTATATATATACACACACATATGGGTTACCTTCATTTCATCTACAGCTCATTTCACTGACAAGCAAATCAGCAAGACCATTTCACTGAATGTTCATTTCACTGACAACTCATTTCATCAACGGTGATATATGACCTTTTCTCCACTGTAGTGCAACCCTGGAGTTAGAATATCTAGTAAGGGAGGGTGTCGGGGGGCATAGCCCCCCACATATTATAAGCGTTTAAGCTATAGAGATGGATACTTACAAGTGCAATGAATAACTGCTTTGCAGAAAACACTATACAACCGAAGTATGTGGAGGGCTTCACCCCCCCCCGTACTAAATACTCAATCTCCAGGGTCGCACTACAGTGGGGAAACGGTCATATATCACTGTCGCTGAAATGAAGTGTCAGTGAAATGAAGTGTCAGTGAAATGGTCGTGCTGATTTGCTTGTCATTGAAATGAGCTGTCAATGTTCTGAAGGTAACCCGCACATACATACATACATACCCATATACTGTAGGTATTCACATATGCACAAATACTCACAGGTATGTATGGTATCAGTCTAATGCTTTATATACTTTAAGTAGCAGTACACTGATTTCTCTCTAAATATAGGTGTGTATATATATGTGTGTGTACATTTCTATATCAATAGGTGTGTGTGTGTGTGTGTGTGTGTGTGTGTGTGTGTGTGTGTGTGTGTGTGTGTGTGTGTGTGCATTTTATATTTAATTTAATTAAAGACTTCTTTGATCCAATAAAAAAGGCAGTAGATTTCATCAAAATGGCACTGATCACAAATTAGAGCTTTTGTGTGTATGGGACAGAAATTGTAGAATTTACCCTTTCCCAATGTGGTGCAATATTAGCATTGGTATATTTAAGAAGCTGTAGATGTTAGGGCTGCCCCTCAGCAAAACACATTATTTATTGTTTATTTTTTTTATAAAAATTATTTTTTGTTTGATTTTAAAACAAAACAATAATCATTTACACAATAATCAATTAACAATCTCATGAAAGTATGCACATACTATTTGCAAAATCCAATAAATTGAAAACATTTGTAATGTAATTAATACTTTTCTAATAAGCTTTGTCATTTTTTTCAAAGCTAATTTATGTGCCACATTTCTTCTTATTATTTTTATAAGTGTTTTGATAACTGATTTTAATAAACAGATAAGTCTTCATTTTCCAGTTTTTTATCATGTTTTTTCTAACTATTGCTAAAATACTCCAAAGAAGAGGTATTTCTAATACTGAAATCATTTCAGGTATATGTACATTAAATAATACAAGAGAATCTGCAATATTACACTTATCCAACCACAATGCTCTATAAAAGTTTCTGAAGTCAGTCCAAAATGGAAGAACTATTTTACAACCAATTGTTATATGTTACAAATCAGCATTAAAGTCCATCTCACATCTCCAAAATTTTGTGTTATCTAATCTATATTGCTGCTTCCTTTTGAGGTGTGAGAAAATTTCTATGCATAAATTTCCAAGTAAATATTTTCCAGTATGGGGAAGATGTTTTTGCTGCTGATTTCAATATTATTTTTTTATTATTATCTGAACATTATTCTTTATTAATTTTAGTTGAGTATGACCAGAATGAGCTATCAAGATAAGGCAAACTCAGTTCTTAGGATTTTGTAAATTACTGATAATGAAGAAATATTATTAGATGATTTGTTAATGATATTACATAGAAGTTTTAGAATTTTGGGAATCTCAGTATTTTGTGTATTGAATGTTACTTTGATTTTATCTTATTTTTTTTTTACGTTTACAAGTCTATCCAAGTATTATTTTCTATTTTATATTTTGCAATTAAATAATCTGCATAATGTATTTTGTTTCCTGACAAGAGCTGATGCCAATGAATAAGCCCATTCTCCTTCAAATCTGTCATTTTTTGGTATTAAAAGATGTAAGAATTTGATTTATAAAAGGGAAGAGGATACATTGCTGTTTATCATTCAATAAATAACCTTTTATAATCCATATGAGTACATTTCTAACAATAGTTATAAGTGGCTCTATTATATTTTTATTGTTTTCTGTTATCAATATTTCATGAATTAATATACAGCATGAGGTAAAAGAAGAATCTAGCCACATGTAAACTATTTTTATAATCACAGATGTAATGTAGATGTTTAATGTTAGGAAAAGCTATAACTCCCCTCTTATCAACTTAAAGTATGCCAATGTTGGGAGATTCTAATTTTTTTTGGGTGCTACAAGAACTTTATTAAAATGGAGTTTAACATTTTTATAATTTCTTTTGATGGGGTAGTATTAATGATTGGCGGATGTATAAAATCTTTGCTAATACTATCATTTTATTTAGAGTTACCCTGTCCTCAAAAGTAAAGAATAATTTCTTCCATGCTTCTGTTAAATTTGTTATAGTACTGATTACTTGCTGATAATTAGTTGATTGTTCACAGATTGATTCAATGATTATTCCTAAATATTTTATTTGAGAATTTTCCCAGTTGACATTTTTAAATATAGTCAACCTATTATCTGTTTATTAGCAATGCCTTTGTTTTATTTTGATTGAATTGTAGCCCTGATATTTTTCAAAGACGTCCATACATTGTATTAAATGTTCTAAAGATGTTTCAGCATTCCCACTAGGGATTAAAATATCATCAAACAACTGAATTTTAGGAAAGATGTTCATTTAATTTATAAACTTTTATATTTATATTATGCCTTATGAAGTTAGCAAAAGGCTTTATTTCAAGTGCAAATAATAAAGGGGATAGTGGACATCCTTATTTCCCTTTTAAAATTTTAAAGGGTCGATATATGAAAGTGCCTATTTTTAAATAAGATAATGAGTAAGTATAAATCGTATTAATTAATTCTATGAATTCATTAGAAAAGTTATATTCTCTTAATGCTCTAAACAGATAAGACCAGTTTATTGAATCAAATGCTTGGTTTATTATAGATCATTCATTCTTGTTTTTGGTCACAATGTCAAAGAAAATAACCAAAATAAATTGTCATGTGTTTTCCTATTAATTATAAAGCCAATGTGATCTTCCAAGTATTGAGTTTAATCCCTTAGTGAAAATTGATATGAATACATTATAATCTAGATTTAAAAGGGATACAAGATAAGAGGAACAAGAAACTGAATCATAGTTGGCTTTAATATGGGGACAATATTTCCAAAAGGGAGGTAGATTAGGTATATTCTTAACTTTGTGAAATGTGGTTAGCAAGTTTTTTAGAGTGTTATGAGGCATTAGTTTGTACAATTCCAGACATATCCCATTTAGTCTTGGTGCATTTTTAAGTTTTATATTTTTAATTTGTTCTTTTACATCTGCAAAGGAAAAGGGCTTATCCATTTTAAGTATTTGATCTTCTGTTAGGTCTTGTTGTATATTCTTATAAAAATCTATCTAAAAGATTATTGCTACTTAAAATTGGTTGTAATTTGTTGATTTCATCATAATATCTAAATCATTTTAATGTAATTCAGGTCTGTAACTATCTTCCTTTTAGCTCTATCTTTATAAATATTTTCCTTAATGTGGTTATTATTGTTAATGCATTTTGATCCAATTACTATTTTATGTAAACTTTTGAGATTTCTTGAATATAATTGTAGTTTAATTTTCTCTAAGTTAATAGCAATCTTGTGTTGACATATCTGTGTATTTTGTTTAGATTTTTTAACTGAATATTTACATTCATATAATTAGGATTTATATTCAGTTTTAATTTGTCATTTTCCATTTGGAGGTTTGTTAATTCCTTATCCAATTATTTCATTTTTGCTATATACCAGTTTTTAATCTAGCCATATAAAACTTCCCTCAATGTATACCAAAGAATAGAATCAAAAACTTCTCCCTTATTGTTAAGGGCTATGATTTGTTTATTTCTTTTAAGTACCATTCCTGAAAATCTTTTAGTTTTGTAATATAAGCAGGTATTCTTTAACAATGACTTAAGTTGTTTTTGCTTACTGTTAATTGAAATGTTATAGCACTGTGGTCAGACAGTGGACATGAGACAATCTATCATAGAATATATCAAATTTGAGTCTAAAACTTTATATTCATTTGAGTTCCAAATTTATATGAACTATGCAGGAATTTCAAAGAATTTTATAGTTTTAGGTTAGATACATCTCTCAGACTCGTAACATTTATGTAATCATTCAAGTGTGTTGCTACTGAGGAAATTATTTTCATTTTATTTGTAGTTTCATTGACAGAAAATATACAATTAAAGTCTCCAGAAAATAATAATTTACATTTAGAGTATATTGTGATAATGTCTACGTGTTTTTAACAGTATTTACACTCATACCTGGTATCCAGTATGCATTTATGAGAGTACAATCTTCTTCTTTCAGCTTTTTCCCAGTTAGGGGTCACCACAGCGGATCACCTGTCTGTTCATGATTGGCAGTGGAGTTTTACGGTGTCAAGTTGCCAGCCCGGCGCCCAACCTTCCACATAAGGCACACACATGCACACACTCGCACCTAGGGCCAATTTAGAGTGTCCAGTCCACATACAGCATGTCTTTGGGATGTGGGAGGAAACCGGAGCACCTGGAGGAAATCCACGTGACCACAGGGAGGACATGCAGACTCCACACAGAAGGCACCCCAGCTGAGAATCGAACCGGAGAACCCCTTGCTGTGAAGTGGCAATGCTAATCACTGCACCACCGTGGCCGCCCATTTACGAGAGTATAGTAGTGTTCTCTAATTGCATTATTACTATGCCCAACTTTCCATTTCTATCTGAGTATGTATCGATAATTTTAGGTGTTCCTATTTTTTTTTCCATAATGTTAACATACCTCTTCTTTTAGATTTGAACTGAGACTCCACTAAAACAGCATAATCTTTTAACTGGAGTCTATTAACAACTTCAGATACTAAAGGTGTTTCTTGTAGGAAAACAATAGCAGATTTCTGTAGTGTTAAATATTTAATACATCTCTTTATCAAAGCACTGATATTCAAGGAAATACACTTTAAAATTGACATTTGTTTACTGTATAATATTCAGGGCCTGTTTCTTATGAATACTGAATGATAAATGTGAATGTAATAAAGTAAGTACTTGTTATGGACAAGAAAAAAAAATCAAAAAAGAAACCATGGAATAATGAGCAATTACAACCCTCAACATCGAATATAATATTCCAGGATTGATGACTTTTCCATTCAAACCTCTTCCTAACCAAACCATATCAAAAACAAATACTATATTGCCACTACTTCTATCAAACAAACATCTAAATACATAATAGATATTATATGTGAAAAGAAGAATCAATTTCCTAGAGAGATAAATATTAAGTGATAGACTTACTGTATAGGAGACTTATTTGTGGATAAGGTGGTAACTACCAGTCAATATAAATGTAGATAATTAAGAAATAAACATAGCTTTACATATTTCTAATTAAATACTATTAGCCTTTAAAATAACACTATTGTAATGTGTAATACTAAGCATTTCTACCCTCTCATATTATATTAACCTTGTGATAACATTAATAAGAATATTTGCTACTCAGCAGAAATATAAACAAGGCAACACCGTATATGTATCAAATAATCATTCATCATAAATCTTTACAAAAATAAAAGTGGAATAAACATTATTATATATATAGAAAATGTAATCTGATGGCCCACATAATGTGTTACATTATAATGCATATGTATTGCTTCTGCTGGTGAGAATACAGTATCATTTATCTATATCCAACTTATTTATAATACAGCTCTACAAAATTAGCTTAACAGTATATAACAGTTAGAGTAAACTGATATGAATGAATGTCTGAGTGCTGTCATTCAGTTTGGCAGAAGTTTTAAATCATTTATATTACTAAATGGCTGTCACAAGTATTAAATAATTTAAACATAACTATATATGATATTTATTTTATCTTCTTTACTATTACAGTCTTTATTTACAAACTAGAAGTATTAGAAACTGTTTTAATGTTATAACTGCAGCACATGGCTAAAAACTACAAATGTTGTTGCAATAAAAAATGTCCTTCTATGCGTAATTGTATAATGGTTTCCCTCTATTAATTTAACATAAGAACAGATAAATGCTTAAAATAACATTTAGCTTAGAAAAATAAAACACAATATTCTAGCAGTTAAAAACAAATTTCCTTTACAAACATGTGGAGGCAGTCTGTTTTGATTTTTTCTTTCTGCTTTGTGCATGTCCTGCTTGCCAGACGTTGGAGGTTGCACCATATTTCCTTTTATATGTGCGAACATGATCCAGTAAAGACGGAGTGCTGTTTACTTTTGTATAGGCTCAAACTATGCATAAAAAATGTCATAGTAGCACTGTAAGTATTCTAAGCAGGACAAGCAAACTGAAACAATAGCTTTAAGTTCAAATATCTCATGGATGAATTTAAAAAGCAGCGATTTGGTCAAAAAGCCATTTTTATAAGTCAAATTATTAAAGCAAAAAAGGTCTTTTAAGCATTAAATTAAACATATTTATAAAGAATGCAACATTAAATTGCAGCTTCTGACCTTTCCAATATTCAAAATGAGCTACGCATAATAAAAAAAACAACAAAAATAATTTAAAATTATGAGAAACAATCATATGTATGAATATATTAACTGACATTATTTTATAATTAAAATGTTAGAATCTATGTTGCTGTGTTACTGATCCTGTTTTATATTGCCACTGTATATGCAAAAAAAACTTTAAAAGAAACTGAACTGCTTTAGTAATAACTTATAAAGATTAAGATAAAAGCATTTAGCTGCAATATGTAGCGCGATTCTGGAGTAAGTATATATAGTAAGGGGGGTGGGGGGCATAGCCCCCCACAAACTTTGGGTATATATCATCTTCTGGAAAGATTTATTCATTCAGCTTGTAAGTATCCATGTCTCTGGTTTCCATCATTTAAAATAGGTAGGGGGCTATGCCCTCCACACCCCCTTTGCTATATATACTAACTCCATGATTGCACTACAGTGAGGAACAGGGCATATTCCTTTTTAATGAAATGAGTTTCAGTCAAATACGTTTTCAAATTGTTGCAATTATGATAGTAAACCAATATATATATATATATATATATATATATATATATATATATATATACATACACATATATATGTATGATATGTAAGTTTTGCAGGGGGCCAAGCCCTGCTGAACCCCCCCCACCCCCTGCTAATTACATATTACAACTCAGAGATCACACTAAAGTGAAGAAAAGGGTAAATTTCCCAATTCCCTGTGTAGTGCAATCTCCAGTCAGAATGTCGATCTCACAACAGTGAATGCACACTAGCAACATTTTTGGAATTGCCATTATGTTAACTTTGAAAACTGCATTTTGGTTATCAGTATTTTCATAATGGCCTTTGAAATTTTTATAGTAAACCACACATACACATACATATATATATATATATATATATATATATATACAGCATGTATATACAGTATGTATATGGATCTACTTTACAAAGTCAAAAAAATATTTGATCGAAATTCATAACATCGAGACCACAAACCTCGAACATTCACTTTACTGAAACTTCACAACACTGACTTCCATAACATCAAACTGCAAAAAAAAAAAAAATACAAAAAAAAAAAAAGTTAACTGACTCAAAACTTCAAATATTTTTTAACTCCTACACTTTTGCAACAGGCAGTGCCCCCCACCCCCTCAAATTAAATAAACTAACTCCAAGATCGAACTACAGTGGAGAAAATGGTGAACTATGGACACAAGCTGCATATATCACTAAATAAGAAGTTTCAACAACAACATTTTAGCATTTAAATACTCCATTCTAAACCCAGCATATACCTGTTATTAGTGATTATAAATGGTGAACTATGGACACAAGCTGCATATATCACTAAATAAGAAGTTTCAACAACAACATTTTAGCATTTAAATACTTCATTCTAAACCCAGCATATACCTGTTATTAGTGATTATAAATGGTGAACTATGGACACAAGCTGCATATATCACTAAATAAGAAGTTTCAACAACAACATTTTAGCATTTAAATACTCCATTCTAAACCCAGCATATATCTGTTATTAGTGATTATTGTTTTTTCTCTTTGAAAGCTTAAATTTAAACTAAACTCTTCACAGAAACATCCAGCTTCCAACTTTACATCCACCATATTTATTTTATGACCACAACACAGCACCTTAAAGGTACAGTACAGAATTTAACCAAATATCATTTAACAATAACAAAACACTAACTAAAAGTAACTTACCATTAGCTCTTCTATGTTCTATATTTTGGTATTCAATGTTGTGAAGTTTCATTAAAGTGAATGTTTGATATTATGAATTTCTAAAGTAGATCCACACACACACACATATATATATATATATATATATATATATAAAATGTGCATATATATATATATATATATATATATATATATATGTGTGTGTGTGTGTGTGTGTATACACACAACACACAAGCACACACATGTATAATAGAAATGCTGAGATTTAATAAACATGCTAGCATTTTGTAAATACCTTACCTTAAAGAAATATAAACCTATAATATGCAGTACTTGTCCATGCATTAGTCTGTGTTTAGATCAAATTGATATGCCCTTGACAGAGTGGGTTCATATGTTTTGTCTAAAAAGTACATAATATGGATGAGATCACCTATATCAATGCTATGTTTGTTGTACATATCTAAAATAGTGTATTATGTTTTTGTCTCTGATCTTACACAAACTGCATTTCTTTGAGACACTGATGTCCATAAATTCTTTCTGAGAGAATAGTCACTCTTGACAGCCATAACTATTAGTGAGAACACAAATTTTCAATTGTTTTAGACCTTTCCTCCTCCCTCTGTCTACTACTGGACAACTCCTGGTCATTCGGCCAATTTTTTTCCTCCATCTCCCCAGCTGAGGTTAAACAGGGGGAGGGGGGGGCATTTTTCATAGCCAGCATGATTATTTCACTGTTTTTTATGTTTTTTTTTTCTCCACAGTACTGACTTATATAAACTCACCTAGGTGCCAGGGACAGGAGTACAATATCTCATCCAAGGAGAATGTCCCCTCAATCCTTCTAGTTTCTTTCCCAACAAACAGCCTGCTGTGAATATTGTCATAATTCATTGCTATGCTTAATATTGTAGGCAGGTGCATTTCTTTTGGATTATTCAAATGTTCTGATAACCAACTTCAAATGCATAATGAGATTTAATTGGCTCTTCCAAGAATTTAAGCATGAGTTTATAATCCATGGTTATCTCACCATTTGAGAAAAGCCAATGGAATGCACATCCCAGAATACCTTATAACTGTCACATGATTTTCTTTTCCTCACTGAGCATGACAACACTGATTATCAAGTAATTTGCAGTATCTCACATTATTAGCCATTCATACTTTTTGTTTACTCTACTGCTGTCAGAAGAAAAAGCTGTTACATAAAGATCTGAGAGCTAAGATTAAGGGCAACTTTACTCACCTTCTGAAAACCTTCTGAAAATCCAAGACATTAGTACATTTCAAGTTACCTTGTACATTATTTAGGTAATTATCCACTGAGTTTTTGTCAATTAATTATTACTATTAATTATTATGATTATTATTATTTGTTGTATTAGCTTGGATCAGGATGACATTTTCTAGCCGAGCTCAGATGATGAGGGAGCAAACACAGCTTACAGGAAAACAACAGCATAATATAGCATATGCTATGCTGCACTACCAAAGGCAGATTTATAAAATTTTTCCACATTTAGCTAACTCAACCAGTTTGACAGCAGAAAGCATTACAGACATTCAAACAACAACTCTACTCTTTGGACAGCAGAGATATTTGTTGTGATAATATGAATATGCTTTCAGTGGGTTTATTACTGAAGTTTGCACTACCCGTATGGAATCAAGGGTAGCAACTACAATGTTCTGCAATCTGAGCCATAACAGCTTTTTTGCAATAATTCAATTATTTCCTAAGTGAAAACTACTGAAGTCAAAGGACAGGCAGTCTATGCCATCCACTTATCCCAACATGGTGTTTCTATGCCCTATGTCTCATAGTAACACATAGGATATAAACTAAAAGCTATGCAAGAAAATGCTGATAGAAACTGAAAAAAAAACAAGTTCAAATCCATGCTTCCTTACCCACATCTCACTGATGATCAGCTGAGTGTAAACTACCTCTAGAACATAAAACCAGCCTGTCAATAAGAAAAAATATAGAAAGGTAGCAAGAAATGGAAATAATGATTGACTGGTTCCTTTCTTGTGTCTTCTACAAATCCATTTTGCTTAACATTTTACTTTTCTCCATGCCACAAAAGAGTGCAGTCATGTCTTTCCCTTGTAACCTTAAATTGTCACATCATTTTAAGGTTCCGATTCAACTGGACACAAAACAGCTCTTCACTTTCTGTGTGCTTGCAGCCAAATGCTTACTCCCGTCTTTGAACTGATACAAACATCACTCATCTCTAAATATACTTTTCTGAGCTGTTCTGGCCACAGGTGAAAACAATTCCATTCTGGGCGTTCTGCCCAACTGGGAAATGGGTATATTATCGGGCAAGGAGAAGCAAGGTCTTGCAACTCATACAGCTTGTACTTGGGGCCACGCAACAGATTCCATTTTGGAACGTATGGTCTATAAGAATGGCAATTCTGCACAGCCATCTTTGTGAGAATAAATACTGTATGTATGTTATTTATGCTGTATTCTTGGAGTCTGCTGAATAATGTATATGGAAACTATGAAAAATGTTGAGCTCCTGAGCTCATAAAATATATTCTTTTCTTCATTATTTTCATTAACTATGTGCAGATGGGAGGGAAAAGATACTGATTTAATAAGAAAAAAAATTACCTTAACCATCAGCTACTTCTTACTTATCACACAAAGAGAACAACAGGGCTAAACAGGATGTCAAGAAAACATCCATCTTTGGAATTTTCACATAACGGTCATAAGATTACTTAGAATCCCATAATTCCTTTTACCATTATGCTCCTATTAATAATTATGTACCAGATTGAAAATTATAATTACAAGGAAGAGATAGTTGTCTAATATTGAATAGGTCAGATCCTAAAACCACGTTGTTACCTTCTACAATCTCATAATGGCATGATAAAATGTATTATCTCAAAGGATAACTGTCGATCATACCCATGAATGAGCCAACCATCTTTAACCTGGTGTTGTGTTCTGATAAGAAATCCTTATGATGACATAAACCTAGGATGAGTGATTCAGCAGCTATGAATGAAAATGTTGCAATGTCAAAAAGAACTATTACACTGTTCAAGATCGTGGCAAAAATATTAATCCTTTTCTGTATTCACTGTCAAACACTGATACAATGCATGAGTTTAAGCTGATTGGGACAAAGGGCTATGATTATATTACTGAGCGACATTTTGTTCTCAAAAACTATGTCTAGCTGATACTTGTGAGGAAATTAGATAAAATGAAGTTGACAGTCATCTACTTCTTTCTGCAATGCGCATATTCCCCCCTCTGTTTCAATACATTGTTCAGACGTCAGGATATAGCGAAGAACATGTGATGTCCTTGAGATCTACACTTACTTTGTAGTGTTAAAACAAACCAACAAAGAGTGACTTTTACGAGCACTGAACTTATCGTATAAAACAGGTTTATCAATGATTGCTGTGTAAAGTAGCTGAGGTTTGTATGCACACAACAGAGATGCAATAATTCTAGGTAAAAGGCTGCTACCTTTTTCCTGTACTGAATGTACCAGAGAAAATTGGAACTACTTGCGTCAAAATAATTTTATGCATGCAAGACAGGGTAATAGGAACCTGTACACCTGTAACAGATAAATTGCATATGTTCCTTCTATATTATTTTCCTGGCAATGCAAAAACTAATGTGGTTCCTCTTTTCTTCACCATCTTCATCATCATCATCACCATGTTAACAGATTAGTGGCAGGGACATTTGTATTAAGAATGTGGTTTGTGTGGTCCTATATCTGTGCTCAATACTATTGATTCCTAAAAAGCCTGATTTCATACCTTATCCTTTATGTCTATATAGAGCGGGAGTGCCACAACAGTGAATCACTGTCATGTTTACACCAACGGTGTTTTTAGAATTTTTTGCAGAACTTCAAAACACATCCATTATTACAAACAAGTCACTATTCATTAATAACCTTATCTTTTTGCAAATGGTATGTGCACTACAACCCTCCTCCCCCCAAAAAAATATAAACACGCATGTGATGATGATGGGCAGTGCACACCAACTTACGGAATTAGCTTACAAAAAAAAATAAATACATAAATAAATTAATAAAATAAATAAACAGAATGCGGTTATTTCAATGATATCATTGCCATTTGTAATGCCAAAAAAATTGTCCTTAAGATTCTACCTCAGCAACTAGTTTAAATAAAAATGCAAATTTAATGGAGCAAATGTACAAATCAAGTCTTTCCAAAGTGTTATC